>NC_083332.1:56223450-56394366 GCF_963455315.2 Globicephala melas | reverse complement strand
CACTGATTTGCCTACATGGCCTCATTCTTCCAGTTAGGCATGCTTAACGCTCTGGGCATGCTCTTTCTATGGCTGTGCATTTTTTTGCTAAAATAATCAAATATGCCAGTAGGGCTAAAGGAGACAAAGCAGAGCCACAGGTAAGACATTTTCCCCGGTGCATAAAATGCAAAGGGGCTCTTAGCAGAGATGGCATGCTGGACGTCCAAGAGGACTGGGGAGACATCCATTACAGAGTAGGTTTGCATGAACATGAGAAAATTGCGTTCCCTAAGGATATAGTCCTGGCCGTAGTCCTCTTGCACGTCAGGGGTGAGGTGGTCCAGGATGTTTTTCTCCAGCTTGTCCCACATGTCACTCGTGCCTGCGATGTCTGAGATGCAAGAAAAAAAGAGAGGCTCTGATGCTGGGAAGGCTAAAACAGGCATGTCCTACCCCTAATTGGGAAGAAGGCCCTTGTGAATTGGCTTCTGTTGGGAAGGATATTCCCAAATGCCTTTTAAAGTATGTGCTTTATAATGGCAATTCTATTCTTTTAAACATACATACAGAACAGTGCACAGATGAATACGTTTCCACAAACCGAATAGCTCATGTAACCAGCAACCAGACCAAGAAAAGGACAAACCAGCCTCGGCCACCTTTCCAGGAGCCCCTGTCAGATGAACAGAGTAGAGTAGCTTTGCCTGACTGTAGACATATGCATACGTGGATGCATGTATTGTGTAGTCAGTAGCTTTCCATTCTGTAAACATGCCATAAATTATTTATCTATTATACTATGATGGGTGTTTGGGTTGTTTTCAAGTTGAGGTTTTTACGAATAGTGCTGCTACAAACATTCTAGTACATATCTTTTCATGACTATTATATACAATATAAAATATAATGTATATAATATATATTATCTATACAATATGTATATACCTACATATATATGTACACATATAATTTTTTAAAATATAGCAGTAACGCCTGCTTCTGTGTATAAAATTAAATATATAATGTTGGGAGTTCCCTGGTGGCCTAGTGGTTGGGATTCCGGGTTTCCACTGCCATGGCCTGGGTTCAATGCCTGGTCAGGGAAGTTCCCGCAAGCCATGCGGGCAAAAAAAAAAAAAAAAGGTTAAAAAATATGTCATGTTGAGCATCATGCTATCTTTTTTTTTTTTAAGTCTTTCTTGAATTTGTTACAGTGTTGCTTGTATTTTATGTTTTGGGTTTTTTGGCCCCAAGGCATGTGGGATCCTAACTCCCTGACCAGGGATCGAACCCATACCCCACCCCTCCCATCTCCCCCAACCCCGCCCCGGCACTGGAAGGCGAAGTCTTAACCACTAGACCACCAGGGAAGTCCCTCATGTTATCTATTTAATAAATATAATTTTAATTTCATTTTAAATAATACATTAAATTTTAACATAAATTATATGTGATTAAATATATAACCATATATTTAATATAGAAGTAAATTCTTGCTTATTATATAAAATCTAATAGTATCTATATAGTTACTTTAAAATATAGTAGCAATGGCTGCTCATTATATAAATAATGAATAATAAGTAGATACATATGTTTTTAAAATTAATCTCCTCTGAGGAAACTTACAGTATTGTGTGTCATTCTACACTCCCTTCTTGCTCGTACAAACATATAGATATGTTTGGCTTTGGCTTAATTTTATTTTACCAGGAACAAACAAAACACAAAAAGGATCATACTATACGTATTTTCCAGGAATTTGCTTTTTTGTTTGTTTGTGGGTTTTGATTTTTGTTTGTTTGCTAAGTAATGAATCACAGACCTGCCTCCTGGTCAATGGCTATAGTTTGAAACCAGAGCAGCAGAATTTTCCATTGAGCAGCTTTTAGTCACCATTTCTCTATCAAAGGACTTGCCAGTCGTTCCTAGGTTTCACCATTTCAGGGAACGCTGCCGTCACCAGCTTTGCACAATGTATCCTTTTGTTTTTCGGCATTCACTTCTTTAGGCTACAGTCCCCAAAGGGTGGCTGTCTGGTCAAAAAACACATTCATTTTGAATTTTAACAGCTAGTGCCAGATTACTTTCCAGAAAGGTTGCAGCAACCCACACTCCCTCCCACAAAGTGTGTGATTTCTCAGGGATTGCTGTGGGGATGAATCTTTGCTAGCTTGGGTGACTCCTGGATACCAGGACTGCAGGGGAGCCTCACTATGAAATGTAAGCCAGTGAAATCCAATTATACTCATGGAAATGCAAACGGAGTTTCAATTGCTCATTTCTCTTCATGAAGGCACGACCATACTCAAAGAAATGATTACCCTGACAGTTACTACTCCAGAGGCTTCTGCATCTTAAAAAACATGTTCGCATGTACTATTGTTCCTCCAGCTACTTCTGCCCCAGTCTCTACTCTCACAGGGGATTCCTTTTCCTCTCCACTTCCTCCCTCTTTAAACACCTCATGGACTTTCTAATCACTCTTGTGCCTACCCTGTCCAAAATCCCCAAAACTCTCTTTATTGATGACAAAGCCACCACCCTTTTGTCAACCTTCATCTGCCACTTTTTTTTTTTTTTTTTTTTGTGGTAGGCAGGCCTCTCACTGTTGTGGCCTCTCCCATTGCGGAGCACAGGCTCCGGTCACGCAGGCTCAGCGGCCATGGCTCACGGGCCCAGCCACTCCGCAGCATGTGGGATCCTCCCGGACCAGGGCACGAACCCGCGCCCCCTGCATCGGCAGGCGGACTCCCAACCACTGCGCCACCAGGGAAGCCCCATCTGCCACTTTTGACACACAATTGCCCATCCCCTGCCACTTTGGGGCTACACACAATAAAACTGGTAACATGACGTGGATCCAAATCCCATCTCTGCCTCTTATCAGCACTGTGGCTTGAGAAATTCCTTAACTTCTCTGAGCCTTGGTTTTCTACCCATATGATGGGAATATTATGATGCCTACCTCATAGATGAGGATTAAGTGAGATTGTACACATAAAGTCTTAAAATCTGTGAAGCGTGCAACATGCTTGAGCTAGTTTTTATTGCAGGGTACCCAAAAAATCTGATATGTTTCCCTGAATGTCTTCAGGAGCTCTTTGTGTCCCTAAAGATTCCTTTCCTCATCCCCCACTTCAAATGTCATTCTCCAAACTTAAGTCCTCAGCCCTCCACTGTCTGGCCTGTTGCCTTTAGAGAGACCATCAAATATCAGCTTTAAACTGAGGACATCCTGATATAAAAGAAAGAACCAGGCTCTGCACCTAGGGATCTGGTTTCAAATTCCCCACCATCATGGTGTCACAGATGTCCATGCTGAGCTATATATTACCCATCCTACTTCAGTGTCCTCACCTGGTGAATGATGTCAATTAAACCTACTCCTCAGGGGTGTGATGCAGATTAAAACATATATGGAAAGGATGAGAGTAAAATTGGAATGATAATTAAGGAAACAATTTGGAATTATCCAATAAAGTTGAAGATAATTAAAATCTATGATCCAGTCATCCCATTCCTGGGTATATGTCATAGGAAAAATCACACACACATACGCCACGGTAGGTGTGCCAGAAGGTCCACAGCTGAATTGTTCACAGTTGTCCAAAAGTGATCCAAATATCCCATCGATAGTAGAAAAATTGTGGCATATTCACAGAATACTAGCAATGAAAATGAATGAACTACAGCTACACACAATATAAATGAATTGTGAAAACATAATGTTTGGTGAAAGAAGCCAGATGCAAAAAAACCACATACACATTGATTCCATTTAAAGTTCAAAAACCAGTGAAGCCAAACTATTGTTTGGGGATGCCTGTATGCATGGAACATTGTCAAGAACAACAAATAAACGAATGTTACAAAAAGTATGACAGGTTACCTGCTGCAGGGAGGAGAGGGCTAAAACTGGAGAGGACCATGTGAGGGCTTCTGAGAGCTGGCAATGTTTTATTTTTTGATCTTGATGTTAAGTACATGAATTTTTATAATATTGATAATTTATTAAACTATGTGTGTATATGATATATTTCTCAATTAAAAAAATAAGTTCAACAATATCAGGAAAGAATGTACGGAAAATGGCTAGTGCCTGATAAGAACAGCTGCCCAAAATGCTAGCTATGACAACTTCAGTGAGTCCTTGAAACTGTAACTTAACTGCAGGGTTGCTCTCTGGTCCAAAGGGAATCTTGCGTCTGTGTGTTGGAAGTTTTCGTTGGCTGTGTCACCAAACTCTCAATCCTCCTGCCAGGTTCAAATTCAAATTCATCATTCTCCCCTTCCACCTGCTGTCAGGCAGCTTTTTGTGCTCTGTCTCTCAGGCTGCCATATTCGGCATCATCTTGGACCCACCCTCCTTCTCCATCAACTCCCCTCAACTCTCCCACCTGCCCAGGAAGTCCCCAAGTTGGAAACCCCTCTCAAGACTTCACCTTCCCTCCATTCCTGCTGCCCTGGTCCCGCCTCTCAACCTGAGTGGCCCAGGTCTCGTTCCCTCAGTTTCCTTCCCAGATGAGCCCGTTCACCAAGTCTTCGTGCTCCTCCTGGACAACTCTGGGAGATCCTGGCTGCTAAATGCTTCAAGACAAAGTTCTGCTTTTCTTTTAGATTTTTATCTGGTGCATTTGGGTTAATATTCAGACCTCTAGGGTTTGTTCTTTAGTGTGTTAGGCATCCCTCCCAGTGTGTGGCCTTTTATTAGATATGCTCTTTTACACCTTCATTTAGATCACCGATTACATGGTTGATGACCCAGAACTAAGGACTGAGCCATGGGGGTCATCTACATCCGCTCAGAGTCCAGAAATTCAGGGAGCGGAGAGGAGAGGATGGCCATCTCCTCCCGGGGTAGAAGGATGTGGGTCATGTCCTTCAGAGGGGAGGAGGTTGTGTTTGAAAAATACATAACATCAAAACTTAATTCCTTGGTGAAAGGCGGCAGGGGAGCAACCGTACACTGCAAAACCTGGCACCTGCCCCTCTATACTTAGAAGAAGCCCACCCATCCCAACCCCTCTTTGGTCCACCACTGAGGGGTTTGTCTTGAACTCTGTCAAAACAAAGGACCTTCAGCATCCCTTCCAGAATGAATATTGCAGGGCTCTTGGCCTCAGACACCTACTTGTTCGGAAGCCTCCAGGCTGGATGACAGAGACTTTAACTCCCCATTTGGATAGCTCTTGTCTCATGACTGCTGAAAACATGGTCAGAGCTGCCTTGGATGAGCTATAGGCTGCCAACTTCTCCATTGGAACCCCTCCTATGGGAACAATGGGAGAAAAAAAAATCAGGTCTGATGTTTTCATTTGTTCATCCACTAAGTATTTAGATGGCACCTACGTCATTCCAGGAACTGGTATCAGTGGTGACTAAGGCAGAGGAAGGAAGACAAATGCCCTCTTTATGCAGGTGAACGCATATTCTTGGTCACATCATTGTCTGGCTTCCTTTGCTTTTGCTTTCCATGCCGGCTTCATCACAGCTGGTCCAATGGCAAACCAAGCATAAGGCTCAATCTCTCCCAGCTTCTAAGCTAAATGTGGCTTAGGTGGGATAAAGAGCATCTGCCCCAGCCTCTGACCTTCCAGTTTGGCCAACCTACATTCTGAGATTCTGGGTGGACATATCTTTGGGGAAGTGGGGGCAGAGTGGGCACCGTTCTCTCCATTACAGAACTTGTAGTTGAACAAATTGGGTTTAATACTTGTTGCAACGAGGAGTAACACACGCCATAGGGAACCGTGGGGCATCTCTGTAAGAGGGTATGAGCAGTCAGAATGACCGTCATCAAAAAGTCTATAAGTGATAAACACTGGAGAGAGTGTGGCAAAAAGGGAATCCTATTACACTGTTGATGGGAATGTAAATTGGTGCAGCCGCTATAGAAAACAGTATGGAGATTACTTTAAAAACTAAAAATAGAGCTACCATATGATCCAGGTATCCCACTCCTGCATATGTATCCAGAAAAGATGAAAACTCTACTTTGAAAAGATACATCATACACCCCAATGTTCACAGTAGCACTATTTACAATAGCCAAGACATGGAAACAACCCAAGTGCCCATCAACAGAGTTGGCTTAAGAAGCTGTGGTATATACATATACCATATATGTGAAATGGAATAGTACTCAGCCATAAAAAGTAATGAAATATTGCCATTTGCAGCAGTATGGATGGACCTGAGACTATTAGTGAAGTAAGTCAGACAAAGACAAAATTATGATATCACTTTTATGTGGTATCTAAAAAATACTACAAATGAATCGATATACAAAACAGAAACAGACTCACAGACATAGAAAACTAACATGGTTATCAAAGGGGAAAGCAGGGGGAGAATAAATTAGAAGTATGGGATTAACAGTTACAAGCTACTATACATAAACTAGATAAGCAACAAGGGTTTATTATAGCACAGAGAACTATATTCAATATCTTGTAATAACGTATAATGAAAAATAATCTGAAATATATATATGAATTACTTTGCTGTATACCTGAAACTAACACAATATTGTAAATCAACTAAACTTTAAAAAAAAAAAACTCAGTAGACAAATTAGATGGTAGTTCAAACACAGTTGAGAATTTGTTACCTAAAATCTAGATCTGAGGAAATCACTAGGGATACAGAGAAAGTGGAAAATAGGGAAGAGAGGTATGGTAGGCAGAATAATGGTCCCTCAAAGATGTCCAGAGATGTCTCTGGAACCTATGAATATGTTAGATTATATGGAAAAGGGGGAACTGAGGTTGCTAATCAACCTTGAGATCATGAGCTTAGCCTGGATTATCCAGGTGGGCCCAATGTAATCACAAGGGTCCTTATAAGTGAAAGAGAGGAGAGAAGGGCATTGGAATGAGAGAGATGGCCCGATGTTGCTGCTTTAAAGACAGAGAAATGGGACCATGAACCAAGAATGCAGGCAGCCTCTAGAACCTAGAAAAGACAAGGAAATGGATTTGCTCATAGAGCCTCCAGAAGGAATTCAGCCCTGCCAAAACATTGGTTTTAGCCCAATGAGACTCATTTCAGACTTCTGGCCTGTAGAACTGTAAAATAATAAATTGGGGGTTAAAAAAAAGAGGGTGTGAGAAAGGACTTATTCTAGGAGCGCTGGCTAGGGCTGGGGGCAGACGCTCTTTATTCCACTTGAAAAACATTTCTTTTAGAAGTTGAGAGAGATTGAGCCTTAAACTGCATCTCTCATTGGACCAGCTGTGAGGGATGAGCTATGGAAGGCAGAAGCAAAGGAAGCCAGAAAAGTGGTGTGACCTTACTTGGAATAAGGTTCTCTGCAGATGTAATTAAGGTACAAATCTCAAGATGAGACCATCCTGGATTAGGATGGGTCCTAAATCCAATGATGTCTGTCTTTGTAAGAGACAGAGAAAGAGAAGACACAGAGAAACAAGGGAGCAGACCATGTCAAGATGGAGACAGATTTGAGTGATGCTGCCACAGACCTAGGAATGCCTGGGACTACAGAAGCTGGGACAGGCAAGGAGGCATTCTCCCTTACAGCCTTCAGAGGGAGGTGGCCCTGCCAGCACTTTGATTTCAGAACTTCGGGCCACCAGAACTCTGACAGTATAGATTCCTGTTGTTTTAAGCCACTAATTTGTTACAGCGGCCCTAGGAAATGAATACGGGTGTGTTCCTGGTGTTCTTTCACTGGAAGACATGAGATTATGAAGGGGTTCAGAGCACCCAGGAGACCTCATGGGGAACCCAGGATGACTGAGCCCATGACATTAAGGGTCCCAGGTTTGGCAAAGATTTCCCTGGTCAAAGAAGCATCCACTGGCTGAATTGATGAATAAACTGTGATACAGCCATACAATGGAATACAACTCAGTCACTAGAAGGAATGAACTTGATACGCACAACAGCATGGATGAGTCTCAAAATAATTATGGTGAAAAAAAGAGCCGGACAAAAAAACAGTATGTATTGTATGATTCAATTTATTTATAATTCTAGAAAATGCAAACAAATCTATAGTGATAGAATGGATCAGTGGTTATCTCCTGGGGGGGCCAGGGTATGGGTTAGAATGGGGGACAAGGAAGTCTGGGGAATGAAGGTCATGTTCACTATCTTGATTGTGGTGATGAATTCCTAGGTACATATCTATGGACCTTGAGGGCATTATGCTAAGTAAAGTAAGTCAGACAGAGAAAGACAAATGCCATGGAATCTCCCTTATATGTGGAATCTTTAAAAAAAAACTACAGAAAACGCTAATTCATGGATACAGAGAACAGATTGGTGATTACCAGAGGTGAGGGGTGGGGTGCTGGGGAAATGCGTGAAGGAGGTCAAAACGTACAAACGTCCAGTTATAACAAATACATTCTGGGGATGTAATGTGCAACATACTGACTATGGTTAACAGTACTGTGTTGTATATTTGAAAGCTGTTAACAGTAATTTTTTTAAAAAAATTTATTTATTTATATTTTTTATTTTTTACTGCGTTGGGTCTTTGTTGCTGCACGTGGGCTTTCTCTAGTTGCGGCGAGTGGGGGCTACTCTTTATTGTGGTGTGCGGGCTTCTCATTGCGGTGGCTTCTGTCGCTGAGGAGCACGGGCTCTAGGTGCACGGGCTTCAGTAGCTGTGGTTCGCGGGCTCTAGTGCCAGGCTCAGTAGTTGTGGCGCATGGGCTCCCTGGCATGTGGGATCTTCCCGGACCAGGGCTTGAACCCCGTGTCCCCTGCATTGGCAGGCGTATTCTTAACCACTGTGCCACCAGGGAAGTCCAAGATAGTAAATCTTAAAAGCTCTTATCCCAAGAAAAAAATTGTAACTGTGAGGTGATGGATGTTAACCTTATTGTGGTAATCATTTCGCAACATATACAATAGCAAATCATGCGGTACACCTGAAACTAATACAATGTTATATGCCAATTATAGCCCAATAAAACTGGGGGAAGGGAATATAGGCATTGAAGTAGAGATACCTAGAATAGCTAATGTCAATTATCATCATTATTCTTACATGATTATTAAAGCTTTGGTCTGGGACTTCCCTGGCAGTCCAATGCAGTGGGCGCGGGTTTCATCCCTGGTGGGGGAACTAAGATCTCACATGCCGCGTGCGGTGTGGCCAAAATGAAAAAAAAAAAAAAAAAAAGCTTTGGTCTGGCTCACATAACTTCCTTTTGAGAAAAACTCATCCTTACCTTCCTGTCTTTGTAGGAAGGCTGTCAGTCAACCGTTCTGTCCTCATTCAGAGAGGCAGCCTGACCGATCATAATACCCCATCCCCTGGACCCGGAGATTGGTTTGGGGCTGGGCACGTGACTTCAGCTGAGCCAGAGTCCTGATCTAGATCGTGGAAAGGAGATGCTTTTATGGTTTATTCCTGGCTACTTAAGTGTGATAATGGTGCAACACCGGCACTCCCAGGGGCCATTTCTGCCCCCACACAGGAGAAGGGAAGCAAAGGGAAGCAGAGGAGCGAGAAGGGAGTTCAGAAAGCTGGAGGTAGGTGTTGAGGACGGAAACGGGGAGTGGAGGTGGGGGAGAGTTACGATGACTCGAAACTTGGTTCCAAACAGTCGGTGAGCTAATCAACTCCTTCTCCCTTCTTTAAGTCAGTCTGAGGTTTGGCCCTGTCACTTAAAAGGAAGAGTCCTGAGGCTTAACTGCTGAAATTTCAGTATAGTATCTGCCATCAAACATTCAGCTCTGGTTCCCATCTTGTCACGTATGACCAGCTGATGCTTGTTTAAGTGATTTTTAGTTTCATCAAATCTTAGTTCAAAATCCAATTCCTTCCTTTGACTGGGGAGGACGGCCAAAGAAGTTAAAGCAACTTGTTCAAAGTTTCAACCCAGTCTGTGCGGTTAGACTATGCTCATTTCTCTACGGTTTTTAGAGGTGAGGTGAGCTTGGCCAGTTGGAAGGAAGGTTAGCAGAGGGCAGCAGGTAAAGAGCCAGCTTCTGGAGCCAACACTGTCTGTGTTCAAATCCCAGCTCTGCCATTGATTAGGAAAGGCAGTTAAAGTTAGGAAAACCAGTTTATGTTTATGTGTCTGTCTTTTAATCTATAAATTAAGAATAATGATAATACATGTATCACAGGGTTTTTGTGAAAGTTAAGTGAATTAATATATTAGAACAGTGTTTGGCACAAAATAAGCTCCCTATTAGGCCTTCCTATTATTTGCCAAGGCACTGGGATTTTTAAAAGCTCCCCCAGGTGATTCCAACGGGCAGATAGGGTTGTTAAACACTTCTAGAGAACATCTATGTTTTTTTCCATTTATTTCTGTCCTCTGGACATGTAAATATTAATACAGCTTGGGCTCTGGAAAATGAGATCTCTGTTTTGGTTGTGGAAGTTGTGACCTCAGAAGTTGGATAGTAACCTGGCAGTGCTGTTTGATCCTTGATCCAAGTCTCACAGATGTGGGGCATAAGGTATGTTGTGTTTCAAGAGACTGAAATTAAAAGAGACTTTCTAGTGCTATGCTGGAAGAAAGTTCTTCTGCTTATATGTTTGGTTTTGCTTGTTTGTTTTTGAGCTACATATGCCTTGGTCAAAATATATTTCCTTTAAATTATGTTGAGCGAAAGCCAGTTTCAAAAGGTTGCATACTGTATGATTCCATTTATATAATATTCTTGAAAGAAAATTACAGAGATGGAGAACAGATTCGTGGTTGCCAGGAGTTGGGGATGGGGTGAGTGTGTGGATGTGGCCATGAAAGGGGTATCTCAGGATCGTTATGGTGCTGGAACCATTCTGTATTTGATTGTGTTCATAGTTACAGGAAGCTATACGTAGGATAAAACTGCACAGACCTATAAACACACACACACATAAATGGGTGCAGATATAACTGGTGAAATCTGAATAAGTTCTGTGCATGGTACCAATGGCTTTGACATCGTACTGTAGTTATGTAAAATGTTATCATTAGGGGAGTCTGGATGAAGGGCGAACAGGACTTCCCTGTACATTTCCTTTCAGTTTCCTGTGAGTCTAATTATTTCCAAATAAAAAGTTTTAAAATGCATACTCCGTTTAAGACACGCTTAGGTGGCTTCCCTGGTGGTGCAGTGGTTAAGAATCCGCCTGCCAACGCAGGGGACATGGGTTCAAGCCCTGGTCCAGGAAGATCCCACATGCCGCGGAGCAACTAAGCCCGTGAGCCACAACTACTGAGCCCATGCACCTAGAGCCCGTACTCCGCAACAAGAGAAGCCACCGCAATGAGAAGCCTACGCACTGCAACGAAGAGTCACCCCCACTTGCCGCAACTAGAGAAAGCCCGCGTGCAGCACCAATGCAGCCAAAAATTTTTTTTAAGAGAAAAATTAAAAGACACGTTTAGGTCAGGAGAACTGCCTAGCTCCCATGTAGGTCTTCGGCCATACCAAGATCATAAAGTCTCCTAACATTTTGGTAAATAAAACTAAAAATTAAGTTTATTGAAGTTTGGCATGGGAGGCCCCAAAATCAAGGCCTGGCTAATTTGAAATGTTAAAACATGAGAGAAGCGCCCTAAGCAAGCTAGAGCTTTTGAAACATTTTCTGCCAAGGCTGCAACCAAATTTAAAGTGACAATATACTTCTTCCTCACTCCGTTCCACGCTCACCCCCATCACTGATGGACGTGGCTAATGCAAAGGCAAAACTTTGCCCTTAGAGCAGTACTCGCTTAGGAGGTACAAAAACTGAATGCTGGGGTTCCCCCCAATCGTTTCTAAGTAGCCAGTGCTGGTAAATGGCTCAGAATATGGGGTGACCTTGTTATTCAGTGACTTAATGGAACACCTAGTCAACAATGGGACGTGTTTTAACCAACCACGTACAGACCTATGGACTCTTTCCATCCTTCATAACTGCAAATCATCTAGCCCTACTTGGTGTAGCTACCATGAAGGCAGCATCCCCCTGTCTTCTAGAACATACCAGTCCCCCCCCCACCCCCCGCCCAACCCAGCTTTTCTGCCTCGGGGAACTACTCAGTGAATCTGTTCCCTGGCAGGAATAAACTCAGCATTCATGTTTCTGATCACTCTGGTGGTCCTTGTCTTTCTGGTGGTCCTTGTTTTGACCTTATGGCATACTGTTGGCCGTGGCTAACACGGAGGGAAACTTGAAATTACAATCCTGGAGCTTACAGAATTGTGAGGCCCTTTCCCCACAGCCCCCTCAGGGGGCTCGGTCCTGGTCTTTGCCTGACTCCTTTGGTGTGACATAAGCAACAAGTTAGTAACATTTCCCAAGGTTCTAGCATTCAAATGTTCTTGATGTCCTCTGAGGTAACACAGGGCCTCAAAACACTCCTCCTAGCCATAATGATCAGCACCTACCAGGAGATCCTCTTGTTCCTGACCTAAAGCTAACATATGACAATATAGGAATTACGGAAAAGAAAGGGCTTTCCAAGCGAGTGCTCTATTAACAGGACAGAAATATTGCAGCTTTTCAGCCTGAGGCTGTATAGGTAAGGTGTGATTTTTTGATTTATAATAAATATGTATTTGGTCATGGTTGCTGTTTCTGGCACAGGGCTTCTAAAACCCTGGGAATTTCCTAAGTGATGAGAGTGGCAAAGGTTAACGAGGACTTTTGTTATGTTAATGGAAGGAGAACCTTTCCTAAGGATGGGCGGAGGGCTGGTTGCAAGTGGATCCAATTAGAGGGGTGGACCTTTCAGTCTCTCCCCCGGGAGGGGAGAAAGATTGAGATCAATCACCAATGACTAATGATTTAGTCAATCACATGCTATAAGGAAGCCTCCATAAAAACCCCAAAGGAGGGGGTTGGGAGAGCTTCCAGGTTGGTGAGCAGGGAGATTTGGGGAGCGTAGTGAGTTCAGAGAGTGTGGAAGCATCACACCTTTTCCCTGTGCCTTGCCCTGTGTATCTCTTCATCTGGCTGTTGATTTGTATCCTTTATATCCTTTGTAATAAACCAGTGAGTAATCCAGTGAGTAAGCAGGTTTCCTGAGTTCTGTGAGCTGCTCTAGCAAATTAAGCAAACCCAAGGGGGGGGGGGTAGTTGGTACCTCTGATCTATAGCAAATCGGTCAGAAGCACAGGTGATAACCTGAGCTTGCCACTGGCATCCAAAGTGGGGTTGGGGGGCAGTCTTGTAGGACTGAGCCCTAACCTGTGGGATCTGATGCTATCTCCAGGTAGAGAGGTAGAGAGCTTCAGAATTGAGTTGAATTGTAGGACACCCTGCTGGTATCTGAGCATTGCTTGTTGGTGTTGAGGTAACTCCTGTCTCCAATATGGAACCAGGTGCAGGACACTTTTATAGGAGTACCAGGGTCCCATGCCCACAGCAGCTTTCTCATTTTCTAATACCTTCGCAAGCCAGAACACCCATGACCTTGTCTCAGGAGAAAGTAATGAGGGCTCCCAGCTGGTTTCTGCCTCCTCCAAGGTCAACTGGACTCAACTCAAGTAACAAAGTCCCGGGAATTCCCTGGCGGTCCAGTGGTTAGGACTCTGAGCTTTCCCTGCCGAGGACCCGGGTTCAATACCTGGTCGGGGAACTAAGATCCCATAAGCCATGCAGCGCGGCCAAAAAAAAAAAGGAAAACAAAGTAACCACCACCTGGTGGTCAGGTGGTTAAGATTCCGCGCTTCCACTTCAGGGGGCTTGTGTTTGATCCCTGGTTGGGGAAGTTCCACATGCCGCGTGGTGCAGCCAAAAAAAGAAAACCCAAAAACTTTAGGCATGGTTAGCAGAAATTGGAGACTAATAGCATCTGGTTGTTTCCTTGTAATTTGACAATCTCTGGGGATTCGACAACTGTTTGGTATCAAGATCAATGTCTGGGACCTTGTTCAAAGTGTGATTGAGAAGCAGCAGCTGGGAATCTGTTAGAAGTGCAAGCCCTCAGGTCGCACTCCAGACCCCCTGAATCAGAAATTCTGGGGGTGGGGCAGAATTTTTTTCTTATTGTGGTAAAATACATAAAACATAAAATTCACCATTTAACCCTTTTAAGGTGTACAATTCAGTGGCTTTTAGTACATTTACAATGTTGTACAACCAATAGCACTATCTAGTTCTGTATCTTCATTGCCCCGAAAGGAACCCCCATACCCCAGCCCCTGACAACCACTAAAATGCTTTCTGTCTCTATGGGTTTGCCTGTTTTGGACATTTCACATAAATAGGATTGTCCCAAGATATGGCCTTTTGTGTCTGGCTTCTGTCACTTAGCACAATCTTTTCAAGATTCACCCTTCAGAGTATCAGTGCCTCATTCCTTTTTATGGATTAATAATATTCCATTGTATGGAGAGACCACATTTTGTTTATTAATTCATCAGTTGATGGACATTTGGGTTGTTTCCATCTCTGGCTGTTATAAATAATGCTATGAATACCTGTGTACAAGCGTTTGTTGGAGCACCTGTTTTCTGTTCTCTTGAGCATACACTTAGGAGTAGAATTGCTGAGTCGTAACTCTGCGTTTAATTTATTGAGGAACTGCCAAGTGTTTTCCACAGAGGTTGCACCATTTTACGTTCCCACCAGCAACTCAGGAGAGTTCCAGTTTCTCCAGACCCTTGCCAACAAGTGCTGTTTTCTGGTTTTTTGATTATAGCCATCCTCGTGGGTGTGAAATATTATCTCATTGAAGTTTTGACTTCCTGCAGTCGTTATTATGTAGCCTCCTGGTGTATCAAATGCATCTGAAGTTTGAAAAAATTGTCCAGGGACCAGTAGCAGTCACTTAGGAACTAGTTATAGAAATACAGAGTCTTGGGCCCCCCTCAGACCAACTCAGTCAAATTCTGCATTTTAACAAGACCCCCAGCTGATCACTATACACATTAATGTTTGAAGCACTGGTGTAGGAGGCAGCCCTAAATTGCTTACACTTCCTAATCATTGCTTAAACGTACTAGCGTTAGGGTCTGTTTTTTTGCCCTCCCCCGCCGCCCCCCGTTTCCCTGGTGTGTTCTTGCTTGGTAATCTGGAAAAGTGAGAGGAACCCAGAATTTGGAGTTAAATAGACCCAGTTACCAGCACTGACTTCATTGTTTACCAGTTGGATGATCCTGGGCTAGAGTGTGCTTGATCTAAAAAGGAATCAGTATCTGCACCCTGCACATGTTAGAACTGAATGACTTCAGGGGTGTAAGCATCGAATTCAACTCAGCATGAAGACGTTCACTCCATCTTGCTCTCCCCTCTCCCCCTTACCCTACGCTAAGCCCTGGCTAGCGTGAGAGTTTTAAGGAAACAAATCTCAGCTTTGGCTTCCTCTCATGTCACTGAGCAGCTGAGACTGGCTGAATGATTTGCCAGATGATTCCCTTAAGGCAGCCAACTCGGCAAGAAAAAAAATCCAGGAATGATCCCCTTGTCAACTCCTCCGGACTAAGTAAGACCAGGCTCAAGTTTGGAACTGTGAAATCTGCCAGATACCTAAAGTCTGTAGACTTGTAAGACTCTCTGAGGCCACTTACTTTGGTGTCAAGTAATTTTCATGCATTTTAAATAGCTCGAAGTGATGGGCAACCATTACTGTCTCTCAGTAGAGAGGTCCCTGTTACTAGGGTACTTTCTGTGTACCAGTAACTGTGCTCAACACTCAGAATCCACAATGCATTTAGATCTACAGTTGAGACCAGAAGTTCTCAACTGGGGCTGATTTTGCATCCCACCCCCACCCCAGTGGACACGTGGTAATACCTGAAGGTCAGCACTGGGTGCTACTTGCATCTAATGGGTCAAGAACACAGATGTTGCTAAACATCCTGGAATGCATCAGACAGCCCCCCACAGAAAGAATTAGTCTCCCCCAGATATCGATAATGTTCAGGTTGAGAAATGCTGCCTTAGACTCAGGAGCTGTGCCACCCTATCACGACAGAAGATGAAATGGACAGAGACAAGTGGGGCCACTTGCCCCAGTTCACCCAGCTAGTAATACAGGAGCACGATTCAAAGCACAACGGGCTCAAAATCCCTGAGGCCTTAGTCGTTTTATAAGGTTTGCTTTCAGCTGTTCTCGTTCAATCACAGCTTATGACATAACATGGGTATTTACTCTGCAATTTCTTAAGAGGAAAACTGGCCAGAAAAGACTTTTAGACCTGTCAAACATAAAGGTTTTTCAAGTGCCCTTCGTACAATCAATCAAAGAGTCATCTCCCACTTCCTACAATCCTTGGTTAAATATTTATCAAACTTCCTTGCCAGGATTTGGGTTAAAGAGCTATTCTATTTCTGTGGGAGGGATGATAAACATGATTACAGGGGGGTGGAAAATCCTCCCAGAGAAGATGTGGTCAAATGTGGAAGTAGTGACCTGTTGGGCTTATTTGCCCAGGAGCTAGTGTGTGACAGCAGCAGGATGGAACAGTCCCAGGTGGCAATGCCAGCACTTGGCAGGATAAAAAGCCACAGGTGTACACAGAGCCAGCCTCTTCATGGCAGATGGCTTTTGGGTCTCTAACTCTACCACATGCCAGGTGCAAGGCTGATGCTTAAAACCGTGTCATTTCATCTCATCTCACCATGGCCCTAAGAAGAAACGATCATTATTATCCCCATCGGAAAATGCAGAAGCTGCAACTCAGAAGTTCAGGACTTTGTCCTAGGTCACTCCGTTGTCAGTGGTAAAGACAGGATCAAAACCTAGGCAGTTTATCCCCCCTGAATTTTCCAGCTTCTGGAAGTTACCTGCATTCTTTAGCTCATGGCTCCTTCCTCCATCTTCCAACCTCTCTTTGAGTCTGACCTTCCTGCCTCCCTCTTACAAGGATTCTTGTAACCGCATCAGACCCACCTAGATAATCTAGGATCATCTCTGCCTTTCAGATCCTTAACTCAGTCATACCTGCAAAGTCCCTTTTGCCAAGTAAGGTCACATATTCCAGGTTCCAGGTTTTAGGTCATGCATGTATTTGAGAAACCACTATTCTACCAGACCAGTTGCCTACTCACAGTATCCTGAGACACGTGCTTTGGGGTTATTTACTACGCAGCAGTGGATAACTTGAACAGAGTCATCAGTTCCATCTCAGCTCCTCCTGGCTCATGCAAACTTCCATGATAAATCTACACCATTGAAATTCTTGTCGTGCAGAGGGTGGCCGAGGTGCCAGACTCAAGACAACCTGTGGGTCAGGGCAACCATGAACTCCTTTTGGAGAACACTTACTGGCTGTCTCCCTCTCTCTCCATACCTCCATCTTCAAAATTAGAAAAAGACCAGGGTGAACTCCCAAATAAGTACGTTTTCCAAAATTACTATTACATTAGCTTCGCCAAGAGACACATCATCAAGGCATCACACTGGATGTGAATTTTGTGGATTGGTGGTTGGTTATATAGTGTCTTTTACACATGCCATGACTTTTCTGATTCTTGTGTTACAGTCTAGCTTCTTATCCCCTTGCTCAAAAATCTTTTCCATTGTTTTGCAAAACACTCATCAGCAAAATGCTAGGGATTCTGCTGAACTCCTCTGCCCCTCATCAATGAGGGAAACTATAAGCATGATTTAAGATCTTTGGCTCCTGTCCTCTTACAAACACCTGCCCTGTCGAGTACATACGCTTCCTTTCTGTTCTGCTTTCATGCTATTGTTTTAACAACTTTATAAAATTCCCTGGGTGGTTTCTGAGTCCTGCAAATGAACCTATTTCTAGAGTTTCCTTGAAACATAAGGATTCAAAGCTGGATGTGATGAAGGAAGACTCCATACATCTTGGTGACTGACTGGGTGGGAGAAAAGGAGAGAAAGGCACAGGGAGAAACAAATCCAAGAAGGCTCAAAGCTCTGAAACCTAAAAGACTAGGAGATGAACAGAAAGAAGTCAAGAGAGGAAGCTCTGAATGGTCTGATAGAAAGTTTAGCTTCAGACATGTTGACTTGGTGACGATGGTAAGATACTGAAATGGAACTAGTAAGGCTGGGTATAAAAGATTATGCATGTCCAGTGGTGAGAATAGGAGTGAGATGTGTGATTTATTTTAATGCTCAAACATTTTCCTCCAGTGGAAATATGTGACAAGTCCATTCAAAGTCTTGGCTTAGAAGAAGTTTTAGAGGTCAAGTTGAAGGTGTATGAATGGGCATCCTCTGTAGCATAAATTCGTCACTTGCCCATTCATTCATCTGCACATTTGCATTTTTTCATTTATTAATTGAGCTTCTACTTCACGCCAGACACTGGGCCTATAGCAGGTAGTGTGCATATCAGTGATACATAAGTAAAATCTTATGAACGAATCTTATGCTCAAAGTTGAGAACCAAGAGAGGAAGAGAAAAAACTTCCTTGTCACTGTGTCAAGGAGAAGGCAATGATAAGTCTTTTCAGTAAATATTTGTTGAATGAGTGAGGCAAAGGAGCATGTGAGACTTTTCCAGATGTACCAGATTGTACCAGGGAACTGAGAAAAGTGAGGTTTCTACAGAGGTCAAAACTGTAAAGGCTAAGTTCAGAAGAAAGTTAAGGGTGAAATATTGCAAATGTATTTTCTCAGGATTTGTTTGCTTTAGCAAGGTAGCAAAATAATTGGAAATATTTTGGGGTTCTCATAAAATTTGAAATACAGTACTCATTGCTCTTAACCATCTTAGACGTCTCTCTCTCCATCCTTTCTCCTCCTCCCTCCCTCTTTTCCTTCCCTTCCCTTTCCTTCCTTCCTCCTTCCCTCCCTCCATCCCTCCCTCCCTCCATCCCTCCCTTCCTTCTTTCCTTCCTTCCTTCCTCAGGCCAACCAGCAACGCTAGTGACACACTCACATAGCTAGTAAGTTAGAAGAAGTTGCTAAGTTAGAACCAGGGAAGAAAATATGAGGGACAACAATGATTGTCTAGAAAATACACAAAAATGACTCCCTTAAAAAAAACAACAAAGAAACCAAAACCAACCAACCAAATAGTTGGATCCTTTATTTAAAAATATATATATATCACTCAGTACCAACTGATCCAACAGTGAAGAGTGGTATTCCTCAATGTGAAGGCAGGATCCTGGAGTCCAGAGCCCACCCTCTTGGCTTCCCTCTCACCCGTGCAGTGGCCCAAAAGACAACCCCATGGACACCACTCAAAGCTGAGTAAGGCTCTGAGGAACCCCAGTTTGGAAATATCTGTTCTAGAAGAAACAATCAGACATCACATGCATGGGCGTTTTTTATGGAAGGGAGATCGTTAAACCCTTGACTTGTTGACTATCTGTTCTCTGAAATGGAGAGAGATGAGTTATCAAATGTCACACCCTGCCCCAACTGCCTTGAGATTGCAGAACGATGGGAATTGTCTTATGGAAAACCCTAGCAGGCAGCCAACTGAGACACAGGGCTCTGACAGTGCCAACAGAGTGAAGACATTTGCTGTTCATCTCACAGGGAACAACAGAGTGTGCAGCATTCAGGGAGGGTTGAAAACAGGTTCCCTGTCACGATGACGTGAAGTGTATGCAGGGTTTCCTTTCCAAATCTAGGAAGCTTGTGCATTAGCGGTCACACTGCGAAGATGTGTGAGAGCCGTAAATCCCCAGTGATGAATAGATGAGTTAGAAGGTAGGTAAGAATCAGTACATGCAAGGATTTGAAAGGAAAGAAAGGTTTTATTGTACTCAGATCAACGGTAAACACACGATTTGACTATTCTTCACCCAGCCCTGCGTGAGAGTGCCCTGCTTTCTCGTTCAGCCCCCAGGGAGCACTGAGGGTCACATCTTGCATGACCAGCACCCACGACCTTGTGGGGAAAGGTCAACTCACCTGCCATGCTGCTGATGTTCACCAGCCTCCCCTTGGATTTCCTAAGAAGAGGCAAAAATGCCTTTGTGACTTCCACGGCCCCGAAGAAGTTCACGGCCATGCATCGTTTGTATTCGGTCATGGGAATGAGCTCCCCGTCAGTTGGGAGGCCAAGGATCCCAGCATTGTTGACCACAGCCCACAGTCCTGAGGACAGAAGGGAACAACTCTGAGGTCAGGCAAGATGGGAGAGTGGGAAGATTTTTAACCCTTCAAGCTCTGAAGTCAAAAGGGCCCCTTTGAGATTTAGGATCTAGGCAGATCACTTCAACTCTCAAACCGTAGTCTCCTTGATTACTTGTGAAATATTAAGCAATGATTTTTTGCAGGAATATTCTTTTGCCTCAAAGCCCTTTCCTACATCCGGCAGCTAGATATTTGTTATACCTGTGGAGGGATGACACAGCAAGGAGGAGATTTAATCAAAGTCTACCTCATGTTTCTCCCTCAAAGGAGTGTGTGGAGACAGAATGATACCTTTCGGACATGCAGATATAAGACGATATATCTTATATGCAGTGCAATGGTATAAGATCCTGTCTTCCCTTTTCCTTCGACTAGAAAAGATTCCTTAGTCTGGGAAAACTAGAGCAGAATTGCCAAGAGCTAAAAAGATTGCAGAGTCCCTGAGCTCTAGGCCCTTCCCCAGCCAGCCTGATCCCCTTGACTGACCAGGATCACCCAGAGGGCTTGTTCACACACAGGTCGCCAGGCCCCACCTCCAGAGAATCTGACTGGGGATGTCTGGGGTAGGGCCTGAGAATCTGCATCTCTAACAAGTTCCCACGTGATGCTGATGCTGCAGGCCTGGACCACACTTGGAGAACCACTGTCCACAACTAGTGATTTTTCATCTTTGACTTCACATTAAAATCACCTGGGGAGCTTTTTAAAACCCCAATGCCCAGGCCACACCCGAGCCAATTAGATCAGAAATTGTGGGGTGGTGAAGAAAGGGCACCTTGGCATTAGTAGTTTTTAAAAGTCCCTACCAAGGGGCTTCCCTGGTGGCGCAGTGGTTGAGAGTCTGACTGCCGATGCAGGGGACACAGGTTTGTGCCCCGGTCCGGGAAGATCCCACGTGCCGTGGAGCGACTGGGTCCATGAGCCATGGCCGCTGAGCCTGGGGGTCTGGATTGTCCCTACCTAGGTGATTCCAATGTACAACCAAGCTTTGGAATCATCGCCCTAAACGGTAGCAGACAGGTAATACAAAAACTGCAGATGTTTTGGAGGAGGGGGATCTGGAGCAGAAGTGAGTGACCTGGGTCCTCTTTATTTTCTAATTTCTGGGCTTTTCAAAAAAATTAATTTATATATTTTTGGCTGCTTTGGGTCTTCATTGCTGTGCACGAGCTTTCTGTAGTTGCGGCAAGTGGGGGCTACTCTTCGTTGCGGTGCGCGGGCTTCTCATTGCGGTGGCTTCTCTTTTTGCGCAGCACGGGCTCCAGGTGCACAGGCTTCAGTAGTTGTGGCGCACGGGCTTAGTTGCTCCGCAGCATGTGGGATCTTCCCGGACTGGGGCTTGAACCTGCGTCCCCTGCATTGGCAGGCAGATTCTTAACCACTGCGCCACCAGCGAAGTCCCTGGGTCCTCTTTACAGAGGAGCAACATCCAGGGTATGTTCAGCTAGATAGACCTGAAGCAGATTCTCTGAGTTCCCTGAGCCTCGGCATGGTTTAGACCAGCTGTTTCTCAAGGTGTGGTCCAAAACCAGGAGCATCAGCATCAATTGGGAACTTGTTAGAAATGCAAATTCTGGAGCCCCACCTCAGACCAGCTGGATCAGAAACTGATGATCAGAAATTGTTGTTGAAGCTCAGCACTGTGATATAACGTGCCCTCGAGGTAATCCTGATGCACACCCAAGTGCGAGAACCAGTGGGCTATGCAGAGGAGCAGAACGAGCCTCAGTGCTAGCAAAAGCCCAGAAATGGCAGGAGGCACCAACCCTAACAGTGCCTTTCTGATGGCTTCCAAGAGGTAGGTAGCAGCCAACCTGCATGAGGACTGGACAGAGTACTGGACATCTCAGCAGAGTCCAGCATGAGGCACTGACCATTGAAGATGAAATGTCCCATCCCCAGGAATTTAAGATGCTACCCTGGGGAAATGGGATAAAGCTCAAAATGACTGAAACAGTTTTCGCCACGTGGCAGAAAGATGGCTCAAAATAGAAACTGCACTGACTTATAGAAAATAAAATTACATTTCTTGCACACCTGAGTTGGTGGTCTGACATTTACATGCAATAATGATTGGGAGCATTAAGTGAGATGATGCCTGGCACGTAGTAAGAGCTCAACAGCTATTACAAGGATGGTGATGGGAGGAGAGGATGCCTCTACTCCCACCTCCAAGTGATGGTTTTAATTCACTCAGCCTGATGCACACCTTTGACCAGTCCACATGCAGGTGGCAGCCTGAGAATGCCCTAAAACAGGGGCCAGCAAACATTTTCTATAAAATGGTGGATAGTAAATATTTTAGCACTGCACGTCCTACTCACTCAACTCTGCCATTACAGACAATCTGTAAATGAATGGGAGTGGCTGTGTTCCAGTAAAACTTATGGACATTGACATTTGTATTCCACATAATTTTCATGCGTCAGAAAAATCTTCTGATTTCTTTTAACCATTTAAAAATGTAAAAACCATCCTGAGCTCACAGGCTACACAAAAACAGGTGGCAGATCTATAGAATATTCTTTAAATGACAAAGTTAAAGAGATAGAGAACAGGTTAAGGATGAGAATAGGGCTCTAAAAAGGTAGCATGAGAAAGCCTGGTGGTGATGGAACAGTTCTGTATCTTGAGTGATATACATCTCATTTCTCAGATATATATTGAGCACTTACTATATGCCAGGGGCTGTGCTTAATGTTGAATGAATGGAAAATAGGAGTTCTTACTGACTGCTTGCCTCATGTCAGGGACTCTTGTAAGTGCTCCGTATCTAATAACTACTCCTTCAACTACCAAATGAAGCAGATAATATTACTCTCTTTTTGCTGGGAAGGTCAGCTGTAAAGAGGATGTAAGCAGGAAGTGCTTGAGGCCTCCACAGAAAACCCCCAAGTGAAGGCATAAACAGGAGAAAGCAGAGCTAAGAAACGGAGACTGGGTGCTGATGACATTGCTTAAGTGCCTGGATCCAGACATGCCTGAAATCAACGGGCCTTTTTAGTTATATAAGCAAAATACATTCCCTTTATGCTTTAGCAATTTTGAATTGGGTTGTGTCACTTGCGTCTGAAAGGATCCTGTTGGAGACATGGTTCTGGTTCTCAAGGAACCTTGTGGTGAGGAATGAGAGATGGACAGATTTGTATAATTGGTAAGACCAGTGTGTGCAACGGATATCAGGTGAAGGTCCAGAACAGGAAGTGAATGATGTTACCTGGATTACGAGGAGGGTCATGCAAGAGATGTTTGAGCTAGGTCTCCTTTGAGAGTAGAGTCTGCAGCTGGACAGAAGCAAGAGTCTAGAGGAATGCAGTGAGGCAAGAGGGGAATTTGGGTAAGAGGAAGCTGGACATGCAAAGATGTAAACTAGTACATTCTGTTCTGGAAACCATTCCAGAATTTACTGAGTGGACCAGCAGGTATTGCAGATTAAGGGTTTGGCAAAGGCCATTTTCCTGAAGGGCCTTCGAATCCTTGTTAAGGTGTTTGGTGGTGGATGGAGAACCATAGAACCATTCAATGAGGCAAAGCATAGGCCTTGCTCCTGGGAGGAACGCAAGACATGGAGGCTCTGATTATCAAAAGGTTTTCAGGATGGGCTTCCCTGGTGGCGCAGTGGTTGGGAGTCCGCCTGCTGATGCGGGGTTCGTGGGTTTGTGCCCCGGTACAGGGGAGTCCTGCGTGCCGTGGAGCGGCTGGGCCCATGGGCCGTGGCCGCTGAGCCTGCGCTTCCGGAGCCTGTGCTCCGCAACGGGAGAGGCCACAACAGTGAGAGGCCTGCGTACCGCAAAAAAAAAAAAAAAAAAAAAAGGTTTTCAGGAAATGGATGACACTATAAGATGTGCACATTGTAAAGACCACTTTCCATTTGGAAAGCAATGGGGAAGGAAAGCCTTGTTGCAAGGAGGCCATTGTGGGAGCTCAGGCGGGAGATGAGGGCCCCAGTTAAGGCACAGCTCCCTGGGGATGATAGGAAGGGGCGGGATGACAAAGATCTAGGACGTAGAATTGACAGGACTCCGGACCAATAGGATGCAGAAATCGAGGGTAAGCGGCAGGTCTAAGTGACTCCCCAGGTTGCTGACTTGAATGACAGATTAGGTGGCAGTGCTGGCGTTTGAGCCAGTGTCTGAGTCGTTGGATGCAGGAGGGTAAACTGATTTGCAGACCGGCAGCAGAGAAAAAGATAATGAGGTCAGTTTTTGACAAATTGAGGTGGGATGTCTGCTAACCAATTTTATATGCCTATAGGTCCTGACGTTTAGAGGAGAGCTAGGTTGGTAACACACATTCAGAAGTTATCGTATTAAATCGCAGTGTTTCTCAACTCTGGCAGAATATTAGCATCACCTGGGGAGCTTTCAAATGTATTGATGCCTGGTACCCCCAAATGGGATCTTCTTTACAGTGGACATTCTCAGCAAAAGGAGGGCAACAGTACTGGCCTCACTGTGGAAGTATTAGCTGAGTTATTGTCTGTAGGTACTGATTTAATCTGTTGGGGGAAGGTCCCGGGTTGCGTGGGTATCACGGGTGTGTGACCTGTGTTTCAGAAAGGCCTCATGTTTGGTTCATTTTCTGCCGGCACCACCTAAACATCTTAAACATTTTGTAAACAAGGAGCGCCACATAATTTGCATTTTGCCCTGCCCCCCCCCCCAAGTTACATAGCCCATCCTGGGCCCAAGCACAGGTATTTTAAAACACTTCCCAGGTGAGAATTCCTGGTATAAGGAGAGAACAGTACAGCCCGGGAAACATGGAGTGGGAAGTTTGGGGATGGAGCCCTCAGTAACATTCACATTTAGGGGAATGGGGGGAGGGGCGGAGGAGGAGGTTCATACAGGAGAAGCAGAAAGAATGAGCAGAGAACTAGGAGGGCAAGAGGGGGCTGGAGACCCCAAAGCCCAAGCAGGGGAGGATAATCAACACACTGAAACACAGCAGAGAAATTAAGAGCTTGGTGTTTAGGATAACACTGATTCGCTTGGCCAGACCACTTAGGGAGGCACGGTGAGAAGTGGAAACAGGGTGGCAGGGTTCCAAGGAGCTTGGCTGCAAAGGAAGAGGAAGAGAAAGGCAGTGGCTAAGGGAAGGCAGTGATTATGCAGCTATTTTCTTAAGTCTAATACAAGTTAATATCGGTGAGAGGAAAGAAATGTGGAGGGGCAGTAATTAATGGGAGAGTGACCAAGCAGATGCTGGAGGGAATGGGATGGAGAATTCTGTAAGTTCTGAGGACGGACCACACCTGACTCATTCCTAATGTCTTCATGTCTGCAAAAGGTGCCAGCGTGTGGCAGGTGCTCAGTACAGGGGCCTCCAGGTGCCAGAACAGACTAGAGCACAATGGTAATCAGAGGCTGGAACCAGTGTTGGGCGTCTGCAAGGAGGGTGGAGGGCACTCGAGGGCGCGGGTGGCTGAAGGCAGTACCTCTGTTCTGCAGCTTTTCCTTCACTTTGCTGTGGGCATCTTTTATCTGTTGCGGGTCGGTAATGTCCAGCTGGAGCACGGAGAGACGCTTGGAGCAGGTTCTTCGTAATTCCTCTGCTCCAGATCCCTTTTCATCCAGAACTCCAGCAAATACCGTGAAGCCCAACTCGTCCAGATACTTGGACAAAGCATGGCCAATCCCAGAATCGCCACCTGCAAGGGGTCAAGGCAATACAAAGTGGGCTCAAACCACAATGGCAGGAAAAATCATTGAAGAAAAAAATCACTGCATGCTATTTATGATGGTCCATGTTCTCTGGAGAGAGTAGGTCTTGAGGAAGTTTTATTTATTTATTTATTTTTGCTAAGTGAGAAAATGGGCAGAGAAGCCACAAGAGACAAAGTTCTCTGTATGAAAAAGAAAGGGAGGTGAGGTAGAATTTGAGGTGGGGGCATAAGTGGGAGGAGAAATGCTGATGGGGGGGAGGGGCCCAGGAGTGGCTGGTGGCCAAAGAAGGTAGGAGGGAAAACTAAGACATCTAATGGAAGCTTTTTTATTAATCTCCGCATGTAGTATTTTATGTAATAACCTCCATCACTGCATAAAATCTTCGGTAAAACATTCATTACAAACTAGTACTTTGGAGTTGGTTTCTTCATTTTAAAGATGTAGCAAAGTGTCGTGTCCTGCTTCATAGTGGACCCAGGACAATAGCAGAGGCTGCCCACAGGGGCCAACTCCTTCTGGATTATGAAAGATGAAGGCTCATAGCCACCTGCCCTTCTCACCTCTTCGGAACTTTTTCCCTAGCCATGGCCTTCTCCCAAACCACTGAATAGACATCAATCCTAGGAAGACACCTGCAACAGAAACCAGATAGAAATCCCTAAGTGCACTGCTTTGTGAAACCAGAGGATAAGATCATATGTAAAATACATGTCAAGCCTACCAGAATTTGAGATGGGAGTTTACCCAACCCACTCTGGAGGATATTACGGACCCTAGAGAAATTGTTTCACACCCACAAGTACAAATGTAGATACCTGAAATTCCGAAGATGAAGACAACATGGACATAAAATTACCCTTTGAGCCATACTAGAATAAACGTGTAACAATTAATATGTTTCTACAGCTCTAAAGACGAGAGATCATCTTCACATCGGCTGTGTCAGGCAGTCTTTCCTGTAAACCTTGAGGGAATCTGTCTTGTCAGCAGTTGGGGGCTACAGTCAGGCATCCCCCTAAGAATCAGAAAATTCAGGAAATCAGCATGCTGACAGTCAACTCAAGGTTCAGTATGTCAGTGATCAGAAAAGATGTCTGACTTCGAAGCTAACAAGACCTGCCTGGAATCTGACCAGAAGTGTTACTGTCTCCAAAGAGAAGATAATCACCATCAAAAGGCAAAAGGACAGAGAAACAGGCATTCACAGATATTGCTGATAAATGTGAAGGGGTGAAATCTATGACCATTTTAGATGCTGAGACCCAAAAAGTCTCAGTATCTATCCTAGAGGAAAAACTCACATATATTCAGAGACAAAGGATGTTCTTTACAGGACTGTATATAATAGCAAAAGAAGGAATTAACCTTAACATCCATGAATTGGAGAATGGTTGCATAAATTATGGTACCCATGATGGAATATGACACAGTGATTTTAAAAGATAGGGTAGAACTATATAAACTGGAATAGATACTGCTCCAAGATACTTCGTTAAGTGAAATAAAATGTTATAGTACAGCAATTATTATAAAGAATCCAATTTATGACCCAAAACGGGTGGAAGAAACTAATTCTCTACCTACCCATGCATGCAAATATAAAAGGAAAGATTTGGAAGGAGAGACACCAAGATGGTAATAGTAGTTGCCTCTAGGAGGAGAGGCAGAATGGACAGAGCTTTGTTTTACAATGTTTTCCATTTTTGCTGCAAGAGAGTACTGATTTTTCCTGTGTAATTTCTCTTCTTTTAAAGGTCATGCCAATTAGAATGAAGATGGGCCCTGTAAGTATAGGAAAAGGTATTACCAAGAGGCCATTGTAGGTGGTGTCTGCAAACACTGCCCAAGAGGGTGCAGCCTTAGGAAGAGGTGCGGGCGCTTCTGCCCCTCAGACAGAAGATGTGGGCACTCCTGCCCCTCCGAACACAAGATGAAGGCGTCTGGTTACCATAGTTGATTGCACTTTACTTTGTTTCTTGTATGTCCACATCTACCTGTGTGTGCATGGTTTCCTGCCTGGTCCTGGTCAGAGATGGAGACCATACCAACTGAGGCAGACCTAAGCGTCTGGGCCACGTGATAGATCTCTGCTGTGCTGTAAATTAGCACATTAGAATTCTGGTTTTAAAATATAATACTACATGCGTATAACAATTTTGCGAGCCCTGCAAATGTAGGTTTGCCCTGTAGAAATGGACCGGCCGCTGGACAAATCCAGCTTCAGGGTCTGCGTGGAAAGATTGCGAAGGAGTGTGTGTCTTGCATCAAAGCTTCTTATTTATGATATGTAAGTAGAATAGAGCAAATGTTGTTTGAATCTTTGTTATTTTTAGTACCATTTCTCTAATAAAGCTAAGTATTTTAGAGGAAAAAAAAATAAAGATCTGAAGCCAGATCTTTGACAGTGGCGAGTTCACCAGGTGGTGGCTGCAATGCATGTGGCCTCTCCCTGGAAACCACCAAATGTCACTGGTGGTCAAATCTGTCTTGTAAAATTATTCTCCCCGCGTCTCCAGTAGAGATTATCATTCCCATTTTACAGATGGGGAAAGTGAAAATGAGAGAGGCCAAGGTCACAGAGATAGAAGGGATGGACCTGAATCCCAGTGCCTGACTCTTTGTCATCCTGAACCACCTTCTCCTTTATCTGTGAAAGCAGAGAAGGAAGGTCTGGGGAAGCCAGCCTCTGAATGAGCCTCTTGTGGCCCAGCAAGGAAGGATAGAAATTAACCTGGAAATAACTAACTCAGAACCAGACTGGAGTGAAGCGTGACCCTGGAGCCAGATGAAACACACTCTGCTGGGTGAGAGCAGGTGTTCACAGAAGGCCCCTCCCATTTGCGCCGCACCACACCCTGTGCTTCTGCCTCCTGGGTGGTGTGGCTGGGCATACTGGGGCCATGGGTTTTAAAGCTCCCAGTTCCCCTGAAAGGTTTGTGTCATATCAGGATGCCAGCATGTTGCCTCTGCGCAGAGAGAATCATCCTGTGGTGCAGAGATGCAGGCTGTGACCTTCACCTCCACGCAGCAAATAAACTCAGCCAGGGTGCCTACCAAGGAAGGTGAGAAAGGGTCATCTATCAGTGGCCGAGTGGATAAACAAAACGTGGTCTAGCCATACAATGGAATATTATTCAGCAATAGAAGGGAATGGAGTTTTGATACACACTACAACAAGGATGAATCTTGAAAACATTATGCTAAGTTAAAGAAGGAGGAGACACTTTGATCCTGACCCCATTTTCTCTGAGTAGAGAATGATCCAAAGACAGTTTCCAAGGTAATGCCTTAGACCAGCTTAGGCAGCTTCATGAATCCAGGATCTAACTCTCTTCGGAAAGTTCCTAGAAAGAGCCTGGCCTACGGGAGATGCTAGCCACAAAATGAGAGATGACATATTGAACTTTACTGAGCCCTGTGGTCCTGGAAAACAGCAAAAGTTAAAAAACACTTCCAGGGCTTCCCTGGTGGCGCAGTGGTTGAGAGTCCGCCTACCGATGCAGGGGGCTCGGGTTCGTGCCCGGTCCGGGAAGATCCCACATGCCGCGGAGCAGCTGGGCTCGTGAGCCATGGCCGCTGAGCCTGCGCGTCTGGAGCCTGTGATCCACGGCAGGAGGGGCCGCAGCAGTGAGAGGCCCGCGTACCGCAAAAAAAACCAAAAAACTACTTCCACTCTTTGCGTTCTGGGAAATAGTTTCCTGCAAAGGAGTCACCTTCTCCACGTGAATCAGAGAGGATTCAGGGATGCCCTCCTTGTTTACCAATGACAAGGCCAGACCCAGGCCCTCCAAATTCCAACCCTTTGCTTCATAAATGACAAGCTAAACTGTTTGTCCCCAGAGAGTCACTGGAACAAAATGCTTGTTAACCAAAATGTGGTATAGATTCTTTCCTTCCCCCAGGTCCTGGCCCACCATCAGCCTGAGGCAGCAGATAGCCCCTCCTGAGAACAGGCTGGCCTCAGAGAAGATGGTCCCTCCTCTGCCGTCTGATCACTCCTGGCCTATCCCCATTCCCCTCACCTGGTTCTTTTCAGACTTGTTCACCCTCCCCATGAAAGCAAAACTTTTTTGTCTAACCCTTGAGATACTTGCAGACCTGTGGTCAAAGTGTTCCCTTCACTGCAACAGTCCTGCCCCTGGCCCCATAGTAATCCTGTATAATAAAGTCTTTCCATACAAAATCTGGATTTGTTTTTTTTATTTGACAGTGAATGAAGAAAGCCAAAGTTCACGGGAGGCCACCTGTTTGTCCTTACCAGTGAGAAAAGGTAGCATAGAGGCCTGGTTTTGAGCCTGGCCGCACCATCCCTACCTGTGCAACCCTGGTCAGGTTATTTAACCTCTCTGTGCCTCAGCTTCCTCATCTGTAAAATAGGCTTGATAATGGTGCCTACACCAGTTGATATTTGTGATGTGCTTAACAGTCCCTGTAATTACTATAATAGATTTTTTTTTAAAATAATACTAGGCACATGACATCCTTCTTGACTGACAGGCCTTTACATTCATGATATTGCTAGATGGGGAGTTTGCCTCTACTGACAGTCAGCTAAACATCTTGGTTAAGACTCAGACTGCTTGATTCTGCCTCTCCCATGTCTGAGCCTTGGGAAATGTTACATATAGTCATGTGGATCCTCCACTTCCTTATCTGGAAAGTGGGGTTATACCAGTACCTCCCTCCTAGGCTGACCTTGGAAGTCAATAAGACAGAGGATGTTCTGCACAAGGCCCCGCCTGTCATATGTGACTTGTTATCAGTAGCGTGGCTCTAACCCAGACATCACTTCTGATCTCCTGTTAGAGATCAGGCTATGCTAGCCCTGGTTTTCTTAGGGCTGTGCAGGGTTAAGAGGGCCTTGGGAAAGTATGTGGCTGGGGAGCCGCTCCCTGTCTAGATAGAGTAGCCCTTGTGCACTCCAGAAACCCAAAGACAAGGTGGGGGCCTTTGTGAAAAGGCAAAGTGTTTCATAATTTACCCAATAGTAACCTCTGAAAAGTATCATACCTAGTATGACTCTAATGCCAGCCTCACACATATTAACTCCAACCACCCTGGGAGATAAGTCATTTTACTATCATCGCTTTACAGAGGAGGAAACTGAAACACAGAAGGGTTAAGTCATTCAGCTGCACGTGGCAGAGGTAGGTTGGAACCCAGGCAGGGTTTGGCATATAAACATCTGGAGTATAAAATATCAAAGCTTCCAGAGCACAGGGCTTAGCATATAGTAGGTGATCAAAAAAAAGCATGAGTTGGCTAAATGGGCATTTAAGAGGGCGTTGGCCTTGGGACTTCCCTGGTGGTCCAGTGGGTAAGACTCTGCGCTCCCAATGTAGGGGGCCCGAGTTTGATCCCTGGTCAGGGAACTAGATCCCACACGCATGCCACAACTAAGAGTCCACATGCTGCAGCTAAGAAGCCTGCATGCCGCAACTATAGATCCCGCATGCCACAACAAAGATCCTGCGTGCTGCAACTAAGACCCGGTGCAGCCAAAATAAATAATTGTTAAAAGAAAAAGAAAAAGGACGTTGGCCTTAATGCCTTAAAAATGCAGAGAGAGAGAGTCCTATGGCACTAGGGCTCCTGACTCAAAAATAAGTCCCAGAAAACATATTGAGTTGGATGTCTACCCCAAGAGAGGGTGGGGAAAATGCTGGGGGTGGTTTTAAGCTATGCCCTTTGAGATCATTCTATCTCTAGTGGCCTGGAAATCCATCAGCTTGGAGCAAGCAACGAGTACTAGAGTCCCATTTTTGCAAAATAGGAGTGAATGTGAAATAGTGATTTATTCTAAAATATTAATAAAGTCAATTTGTGTGAAAAACGAAGACGTGAATCACTTTAATTCAGAAGAATAAGAATTGTATAGTTTCAGAGCTGGTGGGCTAATTGTAAGTGGATTTACGCTATTACCACATGGGGGCGCCAGATTAGCTGTTGAACAGAAACACATCCCATCATTTGTTGGGTCAAGTCTTAAATTAGGCAAGATGTGAATAATTCAACTTCCGAAGTTCTTCAGGGCTAGGTCCCTTGAATGAAACACACCCACCCTGTAAAGACAGACTGCATGTGCTCTTGGACACAAGCTGATCCCTTGGAAGCTGCATTCAGAAAGAGAGATGAAGGGGGAAGAATTTGCAAGCCTGTAAACAATTTCTAGACATTAGTAAAACATCATATAAGTAATAAAACTTTAAGAACAAAAAGATAAACAAAAGAAGAAGAAACCATCCATCACCTCACCAATCTAACATAACTTTCATAACTTTCGTACTTTTTCTTCTAGTCTTTTTTTCCTATACAGTGTTCTTTAACAATTACAGTTATAGCACACATATGATTTGACAACTAATTTTTAAATTAATATTACATAAACCAGTTTTCGCTATTTCTACATAGTCTACGAAACCATAAATCATCATTTTTCACTATTGGATAAAATTCTCCCCGTCAAAATGCAGTAGAGACAGAAATGATGAGAGCCTGGATTCTTGAGCCAGGATACCTGGGTTCAAATCCTCATTCTGCTACTTACCAGCTGTGTGACCTTGGCCAGTTAACCTCTCTGTGCCTCAGTTTCCTCATCTATAAAGTGAGGTGATACTAGGACCTGCCTCATAAGATTGTTAGAAGGATTAAATGATTATATATACTAAAGTAATTGGACCACAGCCTGGCACATGGCAGTTACCATCCAGGTGTTAGTTAAATAAATGGCAACTGGGTATTTTTAAAATTTTTAATCCATGCTACTCCTTTCATTGGCTACTTCTAGTTCCTGGAACCAAAAGGATTTTCAGTTCAGTTCTTATCTCAGAAGGTCATCACAGCTATTCTAACCACAGTGATGAATTGGCCAAGGACTACCCTCTGCTTTCTGCCAGTGGTCCCGTCTCTCCCAGACCCTGTCCCTAAAGCTCCTCCAAGTCTCCCCTTTGTCAATATCTTTGAACAACAGCAGCTTAAAGCAGAGCTTCTCAGTGGATGAGCGTCTTCAGAGGTATCAAGGCCCATTCTCATAGTGGAATTTCAGTTCTGTCAGTGGAATAGACAAACACAAATTGAGGACCTGCTATGTATCGATACCAAATAAGAGGACACCGTCTGAGTATGTGTTTTGCTTGGCCCACACACTGTGTTTCGTAAAAAATTTAAGTAAACACTTAGAGTCCAGCTATTTCACCTGAAAAGCCAGATCGATGGTTTCTCTTGATTAACCAGGAGACGGGCCAACTCCGGGCCTGCGTTCCCACAATGAACTCAGGAGCTCAAGCTGAGGATACCAAAGCTGCCCCTTCCCACGGGTCATGCTCTCAGATCAGGACTCACCACTTCCTAATGCGCATGCGCATTTCTATGGGCAACATCCTCACCACTGGGACTCGCCACCACCCACCCCACCACCCACCCCCCTGCCCGCAGCCCAGCACACAGGCAATTCTTTGTCCCACTTAACAAAGGTCATCTGGGGCTAGCCCTGTTTATCTGGAAACCTGTGGAAAACTAAGGAGGAAAGGACTTTTCCCTTCCTTGTTTAAGATTTAAGCAATCCATCAGATTGCCACCCTCATGTTGACACAGCCTGTTCCCTATAAAATAGATTGAGGTATAATTAAATGGTAGATAAATAGAATAAAACTCTAGTGCACTTAAGACTTCCCTGAGAGCCATGCAAGGCTCAGCTCCTAATCCAGGAAGAGAAAATACTTGACAGTTGTACTACTGACACCTTTTGTGTTTCCATACAAACTGTGCAATTTTTTTGTTCTAGTTCTGTGAAAAATACCATTGGTAGTTTGATAGGGAGTGCATTGCATCTGTAGATTGCTTTGGGTAGTACAGTCATTTTCACAATGTTGATTCTTCCAATCCAAGAACATGGTATATGTCCCCATCTGTTTGTATCATCTTTAATTTCTTTCATCAGTGTCTTATAGTTTTCTGCATACAGGTCTTTTGTCTTCTTAGGTAGGTTTATTCCTAGGTATTTTATTCTTTGTGTTGCAGTGATAAATGGGAGTGTTTCCTTAATTTCTCTTTCAGATTTTTCATCATTAGTGTATAGGAATGCCAGAGATTTCTGTGCATTAATTTTGTATCCTGCAACTTTACCAAATTCATTGATTAGCTCTAGTAGTTTTCTGGTGGCATCTTTAGGATTCTCTATGTCTAGTATCATGTCATCTGCAAACAGTGACAGCTTTACTTCTTCTTTTCCGATTTGGATTCCTTTTATTTCTTTTTCTTCCCTGATTGCTGTGGGTAAAACTTCCAAAGCTATGTTGAATAATAGTGGTGAGAGTGGGCAACCTTGTCTTCTTCCTGATCTTAGTGGAAATGGTTTCAGTTTTTCACCATTGAGAATGATGTTTGCTGTGGGTTTGTCATATATGGCCTTTATTATGTTGAGGTAAGTTCCCTCTCTGCCCACTTTCTGGAGGGTTTTTATTATAAATGGGTGTTGAATTTTGTCAAAAGCTTTTTCTGCATCTATTGAGATGATAATATGGTTTTTCTCCTTCAATTTGTTAATATGGTGTATCACGTCAATTGATTTGTGTATATTGAAGAATCCCTGCATTCCTGGGATAAACCCCACTTGATCATAATGTATGATCCTTTTAATGTGCTGTTGAATTCTGTTTGCTAGTATTTTGTTGAGGATTTTTGCATCTATGTTCATCAGTGATATTAGCCTGTAGTTTTCTTTCTCTGTGACATCTTTGTCTGGTTTTGGTATCAGGGTGTTGGTGGCCTCATAGAATGAGTTGGGGAGTGTTCCTCCCTCTGCTATATTTTGGAAGAGTTTGAGAAGGATAAGTGTCAGCTCTTCTCTAAATGTTTGATAGAATTCGTCTGTGAAGCCATCTGGTCCTGGGCTTTTGATTGTTGGGAGATTTTTAATCACAGTCTCAATGTCAGTGCTTGTGATTGGTCTGTTTATATTTTCTATTTCTTCCTGGTTCAGTCTCAGAAGGCTGTGCTTTTCTAAGAATTTGTCCATTTCTTCCAGATTATCCATTTTATTGGCATAGAGTTGCTTGTAGTAATCTCTCACGATCCTTTGTATTTCTGCAGTGTCAGTTGTTACTTCTCCATTTTCATTTCTAATTCTATTGATTTGAGTCTTCTCCCTTTTTTCCTGGATGAGTCTGGCTAATGGTTTATCAATTTTATCTTCTCAAAGAACCACTTTTAGTTTTATTGATCATTGCTATTGTTTCCTTCATTTCTTTTTCATTTATTTCTGATCTGATCTTTATTATTTATTTCCTTCTCCTAACTTGTGGGGTTTTTTGTTCTTCTTTCTCTAATTGCTTTAGCTGTAAGGTTAAGTTGTTTATTTGAGATGTTTCTTGAGGTAGGATTGTATTGCTATAAACTTCTGTCTTAGAACTGCTTTTGCTGCATCCCATAAGTTTTGGGTAGTTGTGTTTTCATTATCGTTTGTTTCTAGGTATTTTTTGATTTCCTGTGTGATTTCGTCAGTGATCTCTTGGTTATTAAGTAGTGTATTGTGTAGCCTCCATGTGTTTGAATTTTTTACAGATTTTTTCCTGTAATTGATGTGTAGTCTCATAGCGTTGTGGTTGGAAAAGATACTTGATACGATTTCAATTTTCTTAAATTTACCAAGGCTGATTTGTGACCCAAGATATGATCTATCCTGGAGAATGTTCCATGAGCACTTGAGAAGAAAGTGTATTCTGTTGTTTTTGGATGGAATGTCCTATAAATATCAATTAAGTCCATCTTGTTTAATGTATCATTTAAAGCTTGTGTCTCCTTATTTATTTTCATTTTGGATGATTTGTCCACTGGTGAAAGTGGGATGTTAAAGTCCCCTCCTATGATTGTGTTACTGTCAATTTCCCCTTTTATGTACATTAGCATTTGCCTTATGTATTGAGGTGCTCCTGTTTTGGGTGCATAAATATATACAATTGTTATATCTTCTTACTGGATTGATCCCGTGATCATTATGTAGTGTCCTTCTTTGTCTCTTGTAATAGTCTTTATTTTAAAGTCTATTTTGTCTGATATGAGAATTGCTACTCCAGCTTTCTTTTGATTTCCATTTGCACGGAATATCTTTTTCCATCCCCTCACTTTCAGTCTGTATGTGTCCCTAGGTCTGAAGTGGGTCTCTTGTAGACAGTATATATATGGGTCTTGTTTTTGTATCCATTCAGGCAGTCTATGTCTTTTGGTTGGAGCATTTAATCCATTTACATTTAAGGTAATTATAGATATGTATATTTCTATATTACCATTTTCTTAATTGTTTTGGGTTTGTTATTGTAGGTTTTTTCCTTCTCTTGTGTTTCCTGCCTAGAGAAGTTCTTTAGCATTTGTTGTAAAGCGGGTTTGATGGTGCTGACTTCTCTTAGCTTGTCTGTAAGGGTTTTAATTTCTGCATAGAATCTGAATGAGATCTTTGCTGGGTAGCGTAATCTTTGTTGTAGGTTTTTCCGTTTCATCACTTTGAATATGTCCTGCCAGTCCCTTCTGTCTTACAGAGTTTCTGCTGAAAGATCAGCTGTTAACCTTATGGGGATTCCCTTGTATGTTATTTGTTGTTTTTCCCTTGCTGCTTTTAATATTTCTTCTTTGTATTTAATTTTTGATAGTTTGATTAATATGTGTCTTGGCGTGTTTCTCCTTGGATTTATCTGGTATGGGGCTCTCTGCACTTTTTGGACTTGATTAACTATTTCCTTTCCCATATTAGGGAAGTTTTCAACTATAATCTCTTCAAATGTTTTCTCAATCGCTTTCTTTTTCTCTTCTTCTTCTGGGACCCCTATAATTTGAATGTTGGTGCATTTAATGTTATCCCAGAGGTCTCTGAGACTGTCCTCAATTCTTTTCATTCTTTTTACTTTATTCTGCTCTGTGGTAGTTATTTCTACTATTTTATCTTCCAGGTCACATTCATTTTTCTGCCTCAGTTATTCTGCTATTGATTCCTTCTAGAGAATTTTTAATTTCATTCATTGTGTTGTTCATCATTGTTTGTTTGCTCTTTAGTTCTTCTAGGTCCTTGTTAAACATTTCTTGTATTTCCTCCATTCTATTTCCAAGATTTTGGATCATCTTTACTATCATTACTCTGAATTCTTTTTCAGGTAGTCTGCCAATTTCCTCTTCATTTGTTTGGTCTGGTGGGTTTTTACCTTGCTCCTTCATCTGCTGTGTGTTTCTCTGTCTTCTCATTTTGCTTATCTTACTGTGTTTGGGTTGTCCTTTTCACAGGTGCAGGTTCATAGTTCCCGTTGTTTTTGGTGTCTGCCCCCAGTGGCTGAGGTTGGTTCAGTGGGTTGTGTAGGCTTCTTGGTGGAGGGTACTGGTGCCTGTGTTCTGGTGGGTGAGGTTCTTCTGGTGGGCAGGACCACGTCCGGTGGTGTGTTTTGGGGTGTCTGTGACCTCATTATGATTTCAGGCAGCCTCTCTGCTAATGGGTGGCGTATGTTCCTGTCTTGCTAGCTGTTTGGCATAGGGTGTCCACCACTGTAGCTTGATGGTCATTGAGTGGAGCTGGGTCTTATCGTTGAGATAGAGGTCTCTGGGAGAGTTTTCGCTGTTTGATATAATGTGTAGCCGGGAGGTCTCTGGTGGACCAATGTCCTGAATTCTGCTCTCCTACCTCAGAGGCACAGGCCTGACACCTGGCCGGAGCACCAAGACTCTGTCAGCCTCATGGCTCAGAAGAAAAGGGAGAAAAAAAGAAAGAAAGAAAGAAAAAATAAAATAAAATAAAGTTATTAAAATAAAAAATAATTATTAAAAATTAAAAAAGAAAAAAGGATAGAAGAGAGCAAACCAAAAAACAAATCCACCAATGATAACAAGCGCTAAAAACCATACTCAACAAAAACAAAAAATAAAAACGGACAGACAAACCCTAGGACAAATGGTAACAGCAAAGCTATACAGACAAAATCACACAAAGAAGCATACACATACACTCTCACAAAAAGAGAAAAAGAAAAAAAAAAAAAAATATATATATATATATATATATATATATATATATATATATATCCTTGCTCCCAAAGTCCACCGCCTCAATTTTGGGATGATTCCTTGTCTGTTCAGGTATTCCACAGATGCAGGGTACATCAAGTTGATTGTGGTGATTTAATCCACTGCTCCTGAGGCTGCTGGGAGAGATTTCCCTTTCTCTTCTTTGTTTGCACAGCTCCTGGGGTTCAGCTTTGGATTTGGCCCTGCCTCTGCGTGTAGGTTGCCTGAGGGAGTCTGTTCTTCACTCAGACAGGGCGGGGTTAAAGGAGCAGCTGATTTGGGGGCTCTGGCTCACTCAGGCTGGGGGGAGAGAGGGGTACGGCGTGTGGGGCGGAGCTGCGGCGGCAGAGGCCGGCATGACGTTGCACCAACCTGAGGTGTGCTGTGTGTTCTCCCCGGGGAAGTTGTCCCTGGATCACGGGACACTGGCAGTGGCGGGCTGCACAGGCTCCTGGGAGGGGAGGTGTGGATACTGACCTGTGCTCGCACACAGGCTTCTTGGCGGCGGCAGCAGTGGCCTTAGCGTCTCATGCCCGTCTGTGGGGTCCACGCTGATAGTCGCGGCTCGCGCTGGTCTCTGGAGCTCGTTTAGGCGGTGCTCTGAACCCCCTCTCCTCGTGCACCCCGAAACAATGGTCTCTTGCCTCTTAGGCAGGTCCAGACCTTTTCCTGGACTCCCTCCCGTATAGCCGTGGCGTACTAGCCCCCTTCAGGCTATGTTCACGCCGCCAACCCCAGTCCTCTCCCTGCGCTCCAACCAAAGCCCGAGCCTCAGCTCCCAACCCCTGCCCGCCCCGGCGGGTAAGCAGACAAGCCTCTCGGGCTGGTGAGTGCTGGTCGGCACCGATCCTCTGTGCGGGAATCTCTCTGCTTTGCCCTCCGCACACCTGTGGCTGCGCCCTCCTCCGTGGCTCTGAAGCTTCCCCCTCCGCCAACCGCAGTCTCCGCACGCGAAGGGGCTTCTAGTGTGTGGACACCTTTCCTCCTTCTCAGCTCCCTCCCACTGGTGCAGGTCCCGTCCCTATTCTTTTGTCTCTGTTTTTTCTTGTTTCTTTTGCCCTACCCAGGTACGTGGGGGAGTTCCTTGCCTTTTGGGAGGTCTGATGTCTTCTGCCAGCGTTCAGTAGGTGTTCTGTAGGAGTTGTTCCTCATGTAGATGTATTTCTGATGTATTTGTGGGGAGGAAGGTGATCTCCGCGTCTTACTCCTCCGCCATCTTGAAAGTCTCTCTCACGTAAATTTTTTAATGAAAATAGATGCATTTTTCCTGGAATGTAACCTTTATGAATAATTCTTCTATACTATTGATATTCCTATGTTAAGGTGGGTAACTGAGATGCCACGAGTTTATATACTCATTCAAGGCTACACAGCTGGGATGTACTAGAGTTGGCTCTCAAACCCACCCTTGCTCTTTCACGTTCTTTTACTGCTATGATTCATTCATCGTCTCCTTGAGCACTTGGTGGGGGTGGGGGGTGCACAAAGTGGGGACACCAAAGATGAAAGCTCTCTGCCTGAGAGGGGTCCCCATCACTGGTCCCAGCTCCCTTCACAGAGGATGGAGTCCCATCATCCATGCAACAGTGCAAATGACTTACAACGGCTCTTCCAGAAGGAAAAATGCAATGGGTTTGTTCTCAGTGGTGCATGAGGGAGCCACTCCTAGCCGGGCAGCAAAGTAAGCAACCAATCAAAGTAGCTCTGCTGGACGTAGAGAAAGGACTTGAGGACATGGGGAGGGGGAAGGATAAGCTGGGACAAAGTGAGAGAGTGGCATGGACATATATACACTACCAAATGTAAAATAGCTAGTGGGAAGCAGCCACATAGCACAGGGAGGTCAGCTCGGTGCCTTGTGACCACCTAGAGGGGTGGGATAGGGAGGGTGGGAGGGAGGCACAAGAGGGAGAACATATGGGGATATATGTATATGTATAGTTGATTCACTTTGTTATAAAGCAGAAACCAACACAATATGGTGAAGCAATTATACTCCAATAAAGATGTTAAAAATAAATAAATAAAATGTATTGTTAGAGGAAAAAGAAATAATGATTATATCCTGTGGGTAAAATAAAAAAAAAAAAAGTAGCCCTGCTGGGTTTGAGCAAATGGCTGGATTTCCAGACCACAGTCCAGTCCTGAAACCACTCCTGAGCTCCACCTGTTGCCATTCCAAATTCAAACAGAATTCATCACCAATTGCCCCCAGTTGCTTCACCTTCTGGAACTTCTTATTCTCCTAAATGGCATCACCCTCCTTCCAGTTACTTAGGACCAAAACCTTCTCTCCCAATCCTCACCTCCATTCAGTTCCCATGCCTTTCATCCTAAGACATTGACATCTATCTATAGCTCCTTTTCTGCATTTCATGACAAAAAAAAGCCAACTCAGCTCAGCCTCCCATCAGATTGCCACCGAGTTAGGGATATACATCCTCAAATGCCACAGAAGATAACATCATAATTGTCCAAGATTTCATATTACATGTGTTAAGAGTATGCCAGTTAAGAAACACTAGACATGAGACTCATTACTGACATCCCGGAAATTGATGCTGATGGACATGATGTTCAGTCAGCTGAGATGGCCAGAATTTCAGAAATCCTCAGCCTAGACCAGAAGCCATTAGAAAGAGGTGAGTTAAGTATCTAGACAAGAGTGTGAAAACTTCTTGGCAGTACTAGGGGCCTCAGCCAAACCTCCCCAGACCATTTCCACTTAGGGTGCCTTTGCAGAGACTAAAATCTATTAAATGCCCATCTCCTCGAAAAGAAGTAGGAAGAATCTATTCAACTGTTGGTGTCCATGACCATAAAAAAAAAAGTGGTGCTCTGGCTTTCCCTAAATGCCACATTTAACTTCTGACACGTCTTCCTGCCTCTCTCCACCTTTATTCATTCATTCATTTATTCATTTTTCATTCACTAAGGGATCACTGTGTTAGGTCCTAGAAATACCACCATAAAAGAAAGACATGTCCCTGCCTTCATGAAGCTTACTGCCTAGAACAGCGGTTCTCAATCGTGAGTCCCACTAGAATCACTGAGATACTCTAAAAAACGTCAGTGCCCAGACCCCATCCCCAGAGAGTCTTAATTAGTTGGCCTGGGATGGGGCTTAGTATTGGCAATAGCTTCTAAAGCTCTCCAAGTGATTTCAGTGTACAGCCAGGGTCGAGAATCACCTAAGGCAGGGATCTCAGTCACAGGTGAATTTGTCCCCCTGGATGCATGGCAACATTTGGAGACATTTCTGGTTGTCATAACTCTGAGAGTGTTGTTGGCCTCCAGTAGTAGAAGCCAGGGATGCTGCTCAACAGCCCACAGCACTCAGGGCAGACCCCACTACAAGGAATGATCCAAACGGCAATAGCGCTGAGGTGAAGAACCCCTGGGGGAAGACAGACATTAGGTAAATCATTAAAACAGAGAGTAACGAATGTTATAAGTAGAAAAGTCCTGGGAAGTACAGGCCATAGTTTTTGTTTACAGAGAACTTAAAGTCCCTTCTTTAGTGAACACCCCATTGGAGAAGAATACAGGCAGGAAAGAGAAAGAACTAGGTCACCTCCATCAGGGCAGGGAATCTACTGGGTTATCTACTTCACTGTTCAGTCCTCTGTGCCTAAAACAGTGCTGGGATCTAGGTCCCAAAAGTCTGAGAGCCTTATGTTTATATATGTTACCTTATTTCATGCCCAAGATCTCAAGGTAAAGTGGGTCTTTTTAAAAAAAATAGATTTTAATTTTTTAAGCAGTTTTAGATTTATAGAAAAATTGGGAAGAGAGTGTAGAGAGTTCCCATACGCCCTGCAGGTAGTTTCCCCTATTATTAACATCTTACATTAGTATGCTACGTTTTCTATAATTAATGAACCAATACTGAATCATTATTATGAACTAAATTCCGTACTTTATTCAGATTTCCTTACTTTTTACTTAATGTCCTTTTTCTGTTCCAGGATCCCATATTATATTTATTCATCCTATCTCCTCAGGCTCCTCTCAGCTGCGACATTTTCTTAGACTTTTCCTTGTGTTTGATATCTTTGATGGTTTTAAAGAGTACTGGTCAAGTATGTTGCAGGATGCTTTGTTTTCAGGTGGTTTGGTTAGTGGAATTATTTTTCAAAAGGTCCCAACCCCGTATTTCACAAGAAATTTTACAAGCAAAGTAACACCTGTAAAAACATGTTAAGCAACTCCGTAAAAAAATAGCACACTATTACATAAAAAGTAAATTTACTTAAGATTAACATAACACAAAGAAGGGAAAACTACCTGGACATGTCGTTAAATTCCCGCATTATCCCAGGGTGGCTTAGTTCCTCCTCCCTATGATTATCTATAGTTTCATCGGCAAAGGACTGCCTTAATAATGTCTCTGTGTATCTTTTGCACAGGAAAGGTGTTTCCTGACTGACAGGATGTCCTTCTTGCCAACATGTAGCCAAAAACTCACTTGGCTGCTTCTAACATATAATGGTGCAAGATGCTACCTGCCAAAATTGACTAAAATCCTGCCCAGAAATCCAAGAGATCTCCGATTTACAGAAGTTCTCTATTTTCTGTTTCATTAACCATGACCGTCAATGACTTAGTTCCTTCCAACAGAGTTGGGATGTCCCAACTGCCACCACACCCCTCTGATGCCACCATGGATGTTGTTCAATCAAAGCCCTTTCTCCCTTAGAACCCACTCCCCCACATACGCCTAACCAACCAGAGACAGCAAAGAGAGGAAGTTATTTGCCATCCCTACTCACACACAAAACATTGTGTTATTTTCTAGTTGAATCCAGGCTTTCATTCCATTGTTGTTTATCCATTCTATACACACCAGTTTGCATCTGCTAATCCCAAATTCCCAATCCATCCCTCTCCCACGCCACTGCCTCTTGGCAACCAGCAGTCTGTTCTCTATGTCCGTGATTCTGTTTCTATTTCATAGATAGGTTCATTGTGTCACATGTTAGATTCCACATATGAGTGATATCATATGGTATTTGTCTTTCTCTTTCTGACTTACTTCACTTAGTATGATAATCTCTAGTTCCATCTATGTTGCTGCAAATGGCATTATTTCATTCTTTTTTATGGCTGAGTAATATTCCGTTGTATATAGGTACCACATCTTCTTTATCCATTCTCTGTCAATGGACATTTAGGTTGTTTCCATGTCTTGGCTATTGTGAATAGTGCTGCTATGAACACAGGGGTGCATGTATCTTTTTGAATTATAGTTTTGTCTGGGTATATGCCCAGGAGTGGGATTGCTGGATCATATGGTAATTCTATTTTTAATTTTCTGAGGAACCTCCATACTGTTTTCCACAGTGGCTGCACCAACTTACATTTCCACCAACGGTGTAGGAAGGTTCCATCTTCTCCACACCCATTCCAGCATTTGTTATTTGTAGACTTTTTAATGATGGCCATTCTGACTGGCGTGAGGTGGTACTTCATTGTAGTTTTGATTTCTCTAATAATTAGCGATGCTGAGCATCTTTTCATGTGCCTACTGGCCATCTCAACAGCTATTTATTAAGTACCTACTATGTGCTATGCACATAGTAGATCATGGGGGTACAGAAGTACATAAAACCATCCAAGTCCCTGTCCCATGGAACTTACATGGTAGAAGGAGATGGGATACATCCAATAAACACACAAACAAATGCATATGATATTAAGAGGTGATGAGTGCTGCGACTGGGGAGGAGGATGCCAGGTTCTGTATGGAGGTCAGGGAAGGCACCTCTGTGCAGGAGCAGTTGAACCGATAATCCAGGGAAGGCTGAACAGGCACAGGGAAGAGCTCTTAGGACATAATTATTAGAGGAAGAACAAGGAGGCCATTTTGACCAGAGCAGAGTAGGTGAGGAAGGGAATAATAGGTAAATCAGAGCAGTGGTTCAAGGCCAGTTCAAGTGGGGCCATTAAGCCAATGGTTCTCAACTGGGGCGATTTGGCTCCCACCCCAGGGGACATCCAACAATACCTGGAGGCATTTTTAGTTGTCACAGTTGAGTGGTGCTACTGGCATCTAGTGTGTAGAGTCTAAGGATGCTGCTTAATATCCTGCAATGCACAGGGCAGCCCTACAACAAGGAAGTATCCAGCCCCGATGCCAGTGGTGCCAAGATAGAGAAACCCTGCTTTCAACCATGGTGATGACTACAGCTTTTATTCTAAGTGTGATGAGATGACATCAGAAAGTTTTGAACAAAGGAGTGACATGAGCTGACTTTTATTTTAAAAGTATCTCTTTAGATACTGTGTAGTAAATCATAACTTGAATAGTAAGATATAAAGGCTACTATTTATTGGCCCCTTATTATATTTGAGACACTGTACTACACACCTTAACTAGGATACCTCAGTATTTTTATTCATTGTTCCTACCAGTACCTGACATTGTATGACATATTGGTACGTTAAATTTTTTTTTAATAAATTTATTTATTTATTTATGGTTGTGTTGGGTCTTCGTTGCTGCTCACGGGCTTTCTCTAGTTGTGGAGAGTGGGAGCTACTCTTCATTGCAGTGCACGGGCTTCTCACTGCAGTGGCTTCTCTTGTTGCGGAGCACGGGCTCTAGACACGCAGGCTTCAGTAGTTGTGGCATGCAGGCTCAGTAGTTGTGGCACACGGGCTTAGTTGCTCTGTGGCATGTGGGATCTCTCCGGACCAGGGATGGAACCCGTGTCCCCTGCATTGGCAGGCGAATTCTTAACCACTGCGCCACCAGGGAAGTCCTGGTACGTTAATTTTTAAATATTTGTCTCTCCCAGTAGAATGCAGGCTTGATGAGGGCAAGAACTTTGCTTTGTGACCTGTTGAATCTCTAGCACCTAGCACAGTGCCTGGAGTACACTGGGAACTCTGTGTTTGTTGAGTGAATAAATGGGTCATAGGGTCAATCTGCTTATCCCCATTTCACAGACAAGAGAACTGAGTTTCAACATTTGTTGCCTGGACCACAGCTATGAGTAAATCTCATTTGCGTTGTGTGGCCCATTCCCAGGAGGACAATCTCTAAGTTTGGTGACAATTCCCAGAAAGAAAAGTTCCCAATGGATACTATTCTAGGTGACTTGCCTAAGTAGCTATTGCTACACCTTAATAATTTTTGACATCCATATCTACTTATTCATTCATTCGCCAAGTTTTTACTGAGATCATACTGTGTGCCAGGCACTGTGGTAGGCACTTGGGATATATTGATGAGGAAGATAAATGTGATCCCCATCTGTATTAGTCAGCTCAGCTGCCATAACAAAATACCGTAGACTGGATGGCTTCGACAACAGAAATCCATCCTCCCACAGTTCTGGAGGCCAGAAATCAGAGACCAGGGTGCCAGCATGATCAGGTTCTGGTGAGAGCTATCTTCCTGGCCTGCACGAAGAAAGCTCACTGCAGGCCTCCTCACATGACAGAGAGGTATCTCTTTTTGTAAGGATGCTGACCCCATCATGGGGGCCCCACCCTCATGAGCTCATCTAAACCCAGTCACCTTCCAAAGGCCCCATCTCTGAATACCATCACTTTGGGGGAGTGGTAGGGCTAGGGCTTCAATATATGAATTTTGGGAGAATGTAATTCTTTTTTCTTTTGGCTGCGTACGCAGCTTGTGAGATCTTAGTTCCCCGATCAGGAGTCAAACCCGTGCCCCCTGCAGTGGAAGCATGAAGTCTTAACTACTGGACCACCAGGGAATTCCTGGGGAGAACGTAATTCAGACTATAGCACCATCTTCACAAAGTTTACAGTCCAGTGTGGGATACAGACATTACCTGTATGATATAAAAAAGAAAATGATGAATTGTGTTGAGTGTTACAGAGGAACTAAATGAGTGCTGTGATGAATAACTGAGGCAGACGGGACCAGCCTTGAGGAGGCAGATCGTGGAAGACTTCTCCAAGGAAGTAACATACAAACAAATCACCAAAAATTTAGTACAAGGAAAAATACCTCATTAATAACTTTTATACCAATTACATACTGCAGTGATAACATTTTGGATATATTGCATTAAGTAAAATATATGATTAACATTAATTTTACCTGTTTCATTTTTTTAAAATGTGACTACTAGAAACATCTAAATTACTTATGTGGCTTGCATTATATTTCCACTGGACAGCAGTGCCATGTACTATTCCCTTCCAGCTAAAAACACTAATAGAAAGAGAGAATGAGTGACACCCCAAAGAGATGAAGTGGAGGTGGTGGGGATGGAAAGCAACATGTCGGGAGGTTGAGAAGTCGAATAGGCAGAAATGACTAAGTGACATTTTCAGAACAGAACGGTCTGCTAATGGTTCCAGGTTTCTTTTGGGGGTGATGAAAATTTGGGATTAGTTAGTGGTGACAGTTGGATAACCTTATGAATATACTAAAAACCACTGCCTTGTACACTTTAAATGGTGAATTTTATGGTATGTGAATTATAAGTCAATAAAAAGTAAGATATAAAAAATAATAGAAGAATAGGGCAGTCTAATATCTACCATGTCTGCTATGACAGAAGAGCCTTGAATTTTCTGGAAAGCTTACTACTTTCAGCTGATTTGTGTGTGTGGTGTGTGTGGCTTTTTTTTTTTTTTTTTTTTTGGTAGGTGGTTCGAGGGTGAGTATTAAAGGAAAAGGGGCTCTTAAATGGTTTGATGGAAAGCAGTGTGGAGAACAGGAGTTCACCTTCACTGGAAATGAGAGTCAGAGCTGACTTGGAGAAAGATTGGGGATTTGCAAACATGGTTTAGAGAGCATGGATAGACCTCTCACAGGGTATATGAGCCCCTCATATAGGGACTCAAGCAGATGATATCTTGACTTAATGGGGCAGGGTGACCCTCCCTGATATATGAGTCACTTTGATTATTTGCTTGATTAAACCAAAACGTGAACTTCTATCTATGGTTATATATTCTAGGTTAGAACCTCCTTGCATAGTGCCAAGGGGATACCCTGCCCATGGGCGACTCTCCACGTCCAGCCTTTTGTTGGTTCCCAGCAGCAACCAGAGATGAAGCTTCCCTCAGGGACAAAAACACACACAGTCAAGTCTTCTCTGTGCATAGTCTCAGAGTTGATTTATAACACCTTTAGAAGCTAGCCCCAACCAAAGAGTCTCGCTCATTAATTCACTCAGCTTCTCTCTGCCTCACACTGGGCTGAATGCTGGGGGTTGAATGCTGACCGAGATTGACCCAGTCACTGCCCTCAAGGGGCTTACTGTCTGGTGGGAAACTCAGAGTCCATGGCTGGCACTATGGACTTTTCCTATTCCTGCTAAATTTATCATTGGTTATGTTGGTATTTGCTGTCTTAGTTTGCAATCCCTGTCATTGTTTTTAACTCAGGAGAATGAAAAATGGTGACGATTTCAAGGATCTCTGTCTCCTCTGTAGACTCTGCACAAGGGGCATGTTAATCTTAGCCTGTTTGGAATGCGTGCCTCTTCCAAATCTCCCCTGCTCTTAGTGCTTTTTGGCTTGCCTTCTTTTCTCTGTGGTCCAAGTCACTAAGTGCCTGATCTGCACGGGTTCTGATCTGCACGGGCGCTGTGGATCCTTATGTTTCTGCACCTTCAGTGCAGCCAAAGCCTGTGCTGCTAGGAAAAGTTCTTAGGAAGCACTTTAGTTAATGAGTTATGATTAGATGAAGGATCAAAGAAACAAGGAGAACCGGAAGTCGTGACCAAGAGATGTCATTTAGCAAAGTGTTTATTTAATCAAGAAATAACGGTAGCTTGGGCTTCCCTGGTGGCGCAGTGGTTGAGAGTCCGCTTGCCGATGCAGGGGACACGGGTTTGCGCCCCGGTCCGGGAGGATCCCACATGCTGCGGAGCGGCTGGGCCCATGAGCCATGGCCGCTGAGCCTGCGCGTCCGGAGCCTGTGCTCCGCAACGGGAGAGGCCACAACAGTGAGAGGCCCGCGTACCGGAAAAAAAAAAAAAAAATTCTATCTCTGCTGCTTCTGAGGCTGGCTGAATTCTATCTGTCAAAACAATGAAGTGCTCAGTCTGGGATGTTCTTGTGTTACCTTCAGTTCCAAACCCTTTGTTCTGAGACTCTCTCGTTTATAGCAGTGTCAGTCTCCTGGTAAAGCCCCAGGGCTGCTTCATCTCTTCCATTCCATTGGGGATAGAATATTTAGTCTCCTTTGTGAACTTCTTTTCCAAACAACTCCCAGCACCCTCTGCCACTGTGTACTCAAAGCAGAGAAAATTACATTCAGACCTGGCCTATTCTTCAAGCTCCAGTTCAATCCCCAATTTCCTTTTTTTTTCCTTCCTTTTGACCGCCTTTATCCAATTCCCCCTTCCCCGCCTCTGGTAATGGCAAATCTGATCTCTTTCTCTATGAATTTGTTTGTTTGTTTGTTTGTTTTTGAAGTATAATTGATCTACAAGACTATGTTAGTTCCTGTTACACAACATAGTGATTTGGTCTTTCTATACACTTCAAAATGATCACCACAAGTCTAGTTATAATATGTCACCATAGAAAGATATTACATAGTTACGCTCCCCACACTGTACGTTTCATATCCGTGATGCATTTATTTTGCAACTGGGAGTTTGTACCTTGTAACCTCCCTCACCTATTTCTCTCATCGGCCGCCCCCCTCTATTTGTTCTCTGTATCTATAACTCTGCTTCTGTTTTATCATGTTTGTTTTTTTGTTTTGGTTTTTAGATTCCACATATAAGTGAAATCATACAGTATTTGTCTTTCTCTGTCTGACTTATTTCACTTAGCCTAGTACCCTCTAGGTCCATCCATCGTATCACAAATGGCAATGTTTTATTCTTTCTTTATGGCTGAGTAATATTCCTTTGTGTGTGTGTGTGTGTGTGTGTGTGTGTGTGTGTATCTCACATCTTCTTTATCCACTTCCTTTCATTTCCTTTTATTTTTATTGGGTACCCATCATGTGACTTGCTCTGTACCTGGCAGTTGGGGACACCATGATCAATAAAAGTGATATGGCCCGTGATCTAGGGAGCTCACACCTTAGGACAGGGTGTCTCAACCTCAGCACTATTGACATCTGACATCAAGTAATTCTTTGTTATGGGGACCATCCTGTGCATTGTACAATGTTTAGCAGCATCCCTGGCTTCTACCCATTAGATGCCAATGGACTGTTCCCATGCCCCCAAGTTGTGACAACCAAAAATATCTTCAGTCATTGCTAAAATGTCCTCTGGGAAGCAAAATTGCTCCAGTCAAGAGCTATTGCTCTAGAAGGAAGAAGACATCAAACAAATACTCATAAAGGTTGGCAAATGTGATGACAGGAGACATTCTGTTTAACTTGGCAGGAACAGAGAGATAAGAGTCCAACGTGGAGACTACCTGTTCCAGCCCAGAAAAATAGCTGGTATTACTTCCAACATGAGGCTTTCTCTGATTGCTTTATTGTCTTTTGTCTTCTCTAGTTTCCTGCCGTAGCATTCACTGATTTTGTACTATGCAGCAGGCATAGTACTAAGCATCTGGCATGACTTATATGATTTTATTCTCGTAACTACCCTATAACCATAACTGGCACCACAAACCATTGACGATTCACTACATAAGTGAATTGAAATAAAGTAAATTGAAGGAAAGCTGAGACAGTGACTGCTTGTACTTCTTCTTCATCCCCTGGGCAAGAGCCTCCCACTTCATCAATTACCACAATCTTTGTTGCACTTTCAATGTCTTCTTCATTGAGTCCTTTCTTTTGGGGCTCCAAAACCACTGCCCCAAATTTCTCCCTCTCCAAAAGTTCTTTTGATCTTACTATTCCCTAGAGCTAATCTCCCATCTTGCTCCTTCCTTTTTCCACCAGTGTTCTCAAAACTTCAGAGTTGCTCACCAACACCATCCCCTCACGGTCCTTGCATTGGGGCTCCTTCTTATACCCTTTCCTGAAATCTCTCTAATCAGTTTCCCCAGAGAACTGAATCCAGAGGTATCTTGTCATCCCACTCAATCTGTCCTCCATACTGGAAGTTGTTTATAACTTTCCTCATTGGAACTTTCCTCTTCCTTGGATCTGCCTCCTACACCATTCAGATCTACCTTCTACCTCCTTTTCTATAGATTTGGGTGGCCTTCACTGCCCAGTTCCCTGTTCTAATCTCTATCTACACTCTTCTCTCAGGCATTGTTTTAGCTTTCAGAGCTTTATTTATCCTACCCATGTGGAAGACTAACCTAATTGTATCTCCAGTCTTGGGCTCCTTCTGGATTTTAGCCTCACTTTTCGAATTCATCTGGACACTGCACCTGGGTACAACCTTGGCACCTCAGATTTGAAGTGTCTCAAACAAAAGGCTTTATCTTTTCTTCAAAGTCAGTTCTTTCCCCTCAGCCTCTCAAAATCTATTGTTTCTCTTAGGAGGAAGAATCATTCTCAGTGCCTCAGAATCATGGTCTACATTCATTTGTTCATGAATTCATTCCTTGAGCTTGTCGTGGCCACCACGCTTTACATATTGCCTGCCCTCGTGGAGCTCACCGTCCGTCTAGCAAGATAGACTGTCCAAAGAAATCACCAAGAGCTTTGCTGAGGGTTATAGTAGGGAAAGTCTAATGTGCAGTGGCTGTCTCCTCTTCTCTACCTAGACCCAATGAGCTAGCAAGTCCTCTGATTCTCCCATCATAAGGTCCCTCCAATCAGCTGCTGCTCTCCAAACTCCTGGCCTCTGCCCCAGACTCCTAGGGGGTCTTATCTCCTCTTACTTCTTCTCCCTTCTCTGAACACTCACATGTTGCGTTGCCTTGTAATGTCCTGTTTCTTATCTATCCCCCCAACTACACTGTAAGTTTATTCAGTGTAATGAATGCATGTTATTTGTCCCTGTATTCCCAGTACCCAGCACAGAGTGCCCAATAATTATTGGTGAAATAATGAATGAATAGATTCTAATCCCCTTTGCACACTACCGAAAACTTCACAAAACTCAACAGTACACAAGGTAGGTTTGAAGTAATAACCTAGAGGTAGCCAAGTGACAGCCCCAGGGCACAGCTGGGAATATTTGGAAAATAGAGACTGACTCCCTATGAGAAGTCACCTTGCAGGGGGCATTAACGGCTTCTCATGGGAAACATAACAACCCTACTGTTGGAGAGAAACCCCAGGGAAGTCCCTGCTTGTTCAGTCCTCAGGGTTTTCTGGAGCTGCTAAGGTGAGCCTTGCTGGGTGATAGACCTCTCCTTCCATTGCTGAGAGTCCGCTTTACCATCACACCCTAGGCCTGAATGTGGAAGCCAGAGATGCTTGAGACAGCTTAGCAGGTCTGAAACATTTGACCATCCTTATCCCTTTCCCCCAGAAGAGGCACATCTGCCATTCCCCTGTCTGCACTACTCTATCATCTGCTTGAACTAAAAGAAGGATAGAATACTTGCATTTAAATTCTAGCACTGCCACTTACTTATTTTGTTATATGACCTAAGTTGTATAATCCCTTGAAAGCCTCAATTTCTTCATTTTTGAATGGGATTAATGACAGATATTATCTCATCGATCTCTCCATCATGATTTTAGAATATGGGTATTGGGCATGTTGTGAATATTTACCCTACTTTCATATATTTAAGGATTTGCATATATTAAAAAAATTATCTTGTGAGGCATTGTGAAAACTGACTGAAATTAGGCATGGAAAATGCTAATCACGGTGCCTGACGCAGTTTCTAACACACAGGAAGCCTCCAATACCAGGTGGTTCTGAGCAGTACAGTGAAGTCACTACCCATGCCATCAAAGTCTTGCCATGCTGGGATTATTTTATCTATTTATTGGTTGGTTTGTATTATGTTTTTCTCCACTGGAATTAAGCTTCATGAGGGCAGAGACCTTGTCTGTCTTTGCTCCCCGTTGTATGTCAAGTGTGCTCAGGGGGCCGTTGACAAGTGGTGATTGGAAACGTGAAGACAATGACCAGTTGTGTTTCCCATCGCAGCTCAAGTCAATCCCACATCCTCTTCACTCTCGGCACCCCTCGCTCCCAGCCTAGGATTCTCATATAGAGGTGGAGACTCAGGAGGAGAGACAGCAGCTGAGCACTATACCCAGAGCAAGGGCTCCTGATCCAATGCCCTCCAAAGACTCTCTCTCTAAGAGGAGAAGCAGAAAGACAACGCAGAGAAAAGGATCAAGACTGAGAAGAATCACGGGAGAAAACTCAAGAGGCTAGAGTGACCACATAGGGAGCTCTCAGATGACGCCAGGGCTTAAAAGGGCAAGAGCCATAGGTAGGTACAGCACAGAACTAAGGGTCCTGACACGGGAGAAGCCCTACCCATGTAAGAAAAGCATCTGTAAGTGAAAACCTAGATGAGTCTGAGGCCTGCAGAAATGAGTTAACCACAGAAAGAAGGCTTGTCTTTCAAATGATGGTCATAAAGCACAAGAACAAAGGAGCAGGCAGAATGGAGGCCAATGAGGTGGTGTTCGTGAGTGGTACAGGAGGCAGAATTACCAAACTCCTATTCCGCTTATATCTCCTTTGCCAAGGGGATTACTAAACCGGACAAGATGGAGAAGGGCAAAAGTTATTATATTTCAGGAAGCATCTACTATGTGCCACGGAGCATACATATATATTTGTAATCTTATGTAATCCTGAGAAGAGGTATCCATCATGATTCCCTTTTTCCACAGGACGAAAACTAACCTCAGAGAGGTGAAGCAACTTGTTCAAGGGCCCAGAGCTAGTCGGTGGTCTAATACCTTCTTTTAGATATTGTGTGTGTATGTGGGTGTGTGTTGGGATGGGTGGGGGCGGTAGGTTGTGGGCAAACTGCCCACTGTTGACCCCATTTAAGTTTGTAGTCAAACCTCCCTGGACCTCTATCACATAAGCCACAGTTTAGACACAGCATCCTCCATCCAGAGAGCCGCTTTCTGAGCCTAATATTAGGGCGAACACTTCTTCCTCACTGCCTATGCTTCCTTCAGTATAGAGGGATATCTATCAGTGTGACACTGGACCTCCTCTGTCTCTCGCTCCTCCCTCCCCCTCGGGAGGTGGAGCAAAGCATCTGATTGGTGATTTTGACAGAAAGAACTGTACAAGACCGTTTCACTGGATGCAAAGGTCTTTTCTCTCTCTAACAGAAGAACCAAAAGGACAGTTCAGGGCAAATGATCAGGACTGAGAAATAGAGCAGAAAACTCAAGAGGGCACAGTGTCACATGGAAACTCTCCTCTTCTCCTCGGCATCGCCCTGCCTGCAAAACACCTGTGCAATTAGGCTGTGATAGCCTAGCTGTCCAACCCAAGCCCTACCTTGTGGGCAAGGCTTGAGTCTTTTCAACCCGCCTTGACTGGGTGCACCATTAGTCCTACACATCTAAGACACCTTCTCCAAGGCTTCTATCGGGAATAAAGCTGACATCTCGATTTCCACTTGCCTACGTCTATTAGTTCAGAACTCAGCTGGGGATATTAAAAAGGGAGTTGTGGATTGACCCCACCAAACAAAGCAACAACATCCAAGAAGAACCTTGCATGTATACTGATTTAATTTCACCGCATTAGTTCCAGTCTGGTGTGTATTGCTCATACTGAGATGGTACCTGATGTTAAAAATGAGTCGACATCTCAAAGGAATGTCAAGAAATTGGAAATGGTCCAGAGGAGACTTAGTAGAATGGTGAAAGTTCTGGAAACCAGGTCATGGGAGGAATGATAAAACGAATGAGAAGATTTAGTTCAAAGCAGATTTGGCTATGATATGATGCAGTCTTCGCATTTTTCAAGGGCTACCGTGCAAAAGAGTGGTTTAATTAGATTATGTGACTTCCAAGGGCAGAACTGAGTGCACTGTTGGATATTTCAGGGAGGCGTATTTTGGCTCATTATAAAGAAAATATTTACAATGATTAGCATTGGATAAAAGTGAAATGATTTCCCTGAGAAGGTAATGAGTTTTCCATTACAGGGGTAACCCCACTGGATTAAATGGGTGATCCTGAAAAGGTCATTCAGGCATTGGGAGATGGCTGGTGGAAATAAAATTTATCCATAGCTTGTGTAAATGCCAAAGTGGCAGAATGAGATGTTCTTTCCTCCTCATGATTTTTTCCACCCAGTATCACAATGGGCTTGATACAAATGAGTCAGGTCAGGGGCCCCTTGCATGTGACCAGACCCTCCCTGGGGAACAGGATGCAGTGGAACCCCAGCCCCTACACCATTGTCCCTACAATGATATTTCCCTAGGATGACTTATCAGTTTGCTATCTGTATGTGAACACCCAGTTTCTGTGGCTTCTAGAATCTTCTCTCAAACTTTAAGTGGGAAAAGGTGTTGGTATTGGGTGGGAGGATCCTAAGGAGGTGATTCCCTCCATCTCATATTCCAGAGCCTATTGCAATCATGCTCATTCTTCTCTTTCCAGAGTTGGAGGACTCTTTCTGCAACCTCATCCTTTGACTATGTGGTCACCACCCTCATGCTGCCCTGTTTGGCTAAGAATGAGAGTTACCATCTACACATAGCCCGTTATGGGTGTTATTTCTTTCCATACTGGCAACAATCCCAGTGAGATCACTACTATGATTATCTCCATTTTACAGATAAGGAAACTGAGGTTCAGACAGGTTAATTAATTTGCCCTAGGTCAGAAAGCTAGTAAGTGGCAAGGCAGGAGCTGGTAGCCATATCTGTCATTGTCCTAAGTGTCTGGTGTTAACCACTGCAACCTACTGCCCACCCTGAATGACAGTGACCAGACCTGCACTTAGATGCACATGTGTTGTTTCAAGAGAGGAACATGGTTTTGGTTTTGTTTCTATTCCTCTCCTTAATGATGCCCAGGTTTGGTTTGACTCTACAGGCCACAGGACCTCGGTAGATGTGAGTCTTTAGAAAATAGAATTCAATGAAATCCAGATCCCTTTCCAGTGTTTCAACTGCCCTATCAAAGCCTTTGATCCATAAAAGTGGAATTTGGGTTCTATTCAACCTGAGACCATGCTGGCCACTGACTGTTTCAAATTAAAATTCATCTGGCCCAGTTCCTGGACCTTGAGTCCTCTGCACACAAAGGGCATTCAAGGCTCCTAGTGGCTTCTGTTTTTGAATTTTAGAATTGTTTTTCAGTACCTTTTCATGGTGGAGATGAGGTTTATCCATAGCTTGTGTAAATGCCAAAGTGGCAGATGAGATGTTCTTTCCTCCTCATTACTTTTTCCACCCAGTATCACAACGGGCTTGTTACAAATGAGTCAGGCCAAGGGAGACCCCCTTGCATGTGACCAGACCCTGCCTGGCGAGCAGTATATGTATCTTTTCAGTGTCCTGTTTATGGCATGAAACCCATGGGAGATGGCAGTTCTGAGCACAGAGGAAGGATCTCCTGATGCAGACTAGTGGGCAAGGGGGTGGGGGTCAGGGAACACAGGGTGCTGCATGCAGTGAATTCCATGTTAAAGAGGAGATGCCACTTTGTGACAGTGGTGAATGGGACAGACCCAGGGGTCCCTGTATCATCCAAGATAGGCATGTTTCTCCATTCCACTCTGTCTCTGCCCAAGACTTCCTCATGCTCCCTGCTTACCTTGCCCCCGTCTTGTCCTCTTTGGCCCCTGGATTTACTGACGTGTGTCATCCCCAGGTGTCTGTTTATCTCCATTTGTTTCAGCAAAATGGAACTATCTGAACCATCTACCCATTAACCTGATATCTCCGGTCTTGCTTCAGAACCTTTGCCCACACCATGTCCTAGCAGATACATATTGACACCCTACGATCTAGTGTAATCCTCAACTCTGAGGCTCAGCATTGAACCCCAATGCTGGAAGGTATAAACAAAGGAATAGCATCTGGGAAGGGTTCATCTTTAGGAGCATAAATAGGGGATGCCAAAATCTGTGGGGTAATCAAGGTTCTCAGACTGACATAAACAAATGGAAAAGGCAGCTTTGGCCATGAGGGGGTAAGCAAGGATACCCTTGATCACTTTCAGAGATAAGAACTTGTTTGTACCATGAACCCTTCTGAAGAGGGCTAAGGACAGAGCCGTAGAGGCCACCTAGTGGGAGGGGTAGGAAGAAGGACCCGGAGGGGTCAAAGGATGGAGACGTGGGGGAGAAGCATGGAAATGTAGTATCCCAGCAGGCAAAGGAGGCCGTGTCAAGAAGGAAAATATGTTCAGCAGTGCTGGAGTAGAAACCAAGCTCTGGGAACTAGGAGGGCACCAGTGACCCTTGGGAGAGCAGCTTCAGCAGCCTGGTGGGAGGGGCTGGGGGTGTGACCAGAGGATAGTCTGTTCGTGCCACATCCTGGGTGAGATGCTTAGAACCAAGTCATCACAAAGCCCTGTCCAGAGCAAGCCAACAATGAATTCACTGCAGAACAATGGGGCCTTCAGAGCTCGGCCATGTCACTCTGCCCTTTCTACACAGGTGACCCCAGCGAAAAGAACTGGCAGAGATAAGTACCTAAGCAGGTGGGCAGATTGGCATAAACCCATTGTGTCTAACCAATGACCACGAAAAGGGGAGGACATTTCACCAGCTTGGTTCGTTCACTCAGGGCTCACTCACTCATTAACATTGTATTGGATCTAACGTGCTCAGAGACTGAGGAGGGACTTGGTTATAAAAAAAGATCTGGTCCCTGCCATCAAACAGCTTACGATACATTTGGGGGACTTCATTCCATGAGAGTATCCACCAACCTAAACATGCCATCTAAAATGCCTAATAAAGTCACCGTTCAAACCTTTACGAAATTACCCAAGTTAGCAATACCTTTTTTATGCCTCTCTGTAGAGGGCTAAGGTTAAGCTCAAACTGAATGATAAAAGAGGATATGTGCTCATAAAAAAAAAAAATCTGACAGACCGACTGAATTATAGACTCACTGAGGACAGTATTGATTCATACAATATATACCAATGACCTCTTCCTTTGTAGTATTAACCATCACTATATTGCTTGTGTTTCTCCATCCTCCTTCTCCAAACCTAACCAAGGTCTAGGTCTGTATTTCCAACTGCCAATGACTCTTTACCTGCACTGCCCCCTCACTGCCCTCAAACTCAAACCCGAAGTCAAATTCACCATATGTCATCTCTCAGTTATCACCCTTTTCAAAGGTATCCCCATCCATGGTGCCTTCATTTTATCTGCTCTCATGGGCATATCTTGCATCCAATCAATTGCCAAGTTCTGTATGAAGCAGAGCCTTGTGCACATAAAAGATGTTCAACACTTACTTGCCGATGAATGGACACATTTTATATCCTGGAAACCTTTATAGGCTACTAGTAACTGTAGCTATAACACTGATAATAACTGTGGTTAAGAAAAAGGCTTTGGATGGCAAATGGGTCTGATCTGGGTTTAGTCCCATGTCTGCTGCTTAGTAGTTCAGGGACTTTGGACACCGTTTCCGCATTCATGTTAGTTATTAGTGTTATGGGAGTCAAATATAAAAGGCATGTAAAGCTCTGAGTGCAGAGATGTTATTTGCTTTAGTCCCTAGTCCACTGTCAATGTTTATCCATTACAATAGTCTACCACTAAAGTCAAAGGAGCCCAAACCCCAAGCTGATGCCAACAGTATTCCATTTTAGAACCTTAATTAGACTACCTAATAAGTCCTAGAAGGGGGTCACCATCGACCTAGGCACTTTGTTTGGAGCATAAGATAAAGACTTCCACATCAAACATATCTTTCTCCCCCTCCCTGATCTCTCTTCCATTGTACCCAATTTTGAAAATTCCAATTAAAATTCTCCAACTCAACAAATTTTAATGAGGGCTGGATGTGTGTCATACCTGATTAACCAGTTAGCCTGGAAGACCTCATTTTCTCTGTAGAAAGCTACTTTTCAGTTCCTAATGAGGCCCCTCCTGCACCCAACACTGGGACCCATGGCACTCTGGGAACCCTCCTGAAGGCACCCTCTGTACCCCACCTCATGGCTATAGTGAGCTGCGGCCGTATCTGTCCCAGGAGACTAGGAAAGCCTCCAGGTGTCTGCCTTGCACACAGCAGACGCCAAATCAGTAGTTAACTTTCGGGATGGGCAAGAAACACTGGAGGGACCAGGATGAAAGCCCTGAGGGTAGAAAATCAAAGTTACTTGTGAACTTGTGAACTTCTACGAAATTCAAAGGGTAGGCTGAGAATGACAATGCACAACCTCGGAAGAAGAGGAAGGAACCCCCAGGGGATGTGGGTCCAAGGTTAAGGACAACAGGGAACTCAGATCCCATCACCTAACAACATAACAACTGCATGGTCTTTAACTTTCTTCCTCCACTGCTTCTGGACAATACATGCCACATACCAAGGACTCAATCAATAGCTGAATGAATAAATGGATGTTTCTTCTTTCTATTTCTTTGTCAGCTGTTCTTTTTTCATTTTGTTCTCTTCTTATTCTCCCTAACCCCAACCCCACCTGGTCAACACACAGAATCTCCTATCTTCCTCCCTTCCTCTCCCTCTCTCATCTACTAACTCCATCTATGAGACAGTGTGTGTGTGTGTGTGTGTGTGTGTGTGTGTGTGTGTGTGTGTGTGGTGTGTATCATTTCCAGTTTACAGAGGAGAAAACAGAAGTTCAAAAGCCTAAAACTGGATATTTTCAGGGATCACACTTCTAGTAAGAGGTATGTAGCAGATGTCATGCTGCCCCAGATCCCTTGACCATTTTTTGGTGCTCTAATCCTTACCACCTTCACTCCCAACCACCTGCGACTTTGTCCAAGCGCTGCCCAGGATGCTGGGGTCCTTTTAGCCAGTGAGCATGGAGAGCCAAAAGTGCTTGGAGTTTAAGCCTCCCCTCCTACCACCAAAGAGGATGAGGGTGACAGCCCTTAACTAATGATTGAGGTGTGAGGGTATAAGGAGTACAGCTCCCTGGCCCACAATGGGGATGGCTCTCACCTGTGACCCACCAGTGCCTCCTGATCTGCCCCGGGGGATTAAGCCAACATGGGACCCTCAGCAGGCTTCTCTTGATGCTGAATCAGGGCTTGGCCTCCTCCCCTTCCCTGTCCATCTTCCTTACTCTGGGACCTCTGTTCCTTGGAGAACTTCCTAATAAATCCCTTTCACACAAATCTTCATCTCAAGCCCTGCCCCTGGAGAACCTACCCTAAGGCAAAGCAAATGCAAGATTCAAAGCCAAGCCTGTCAGACTTCAACATTCTTTTCACTGTATTGTGCTTGAGATGCTATTGCAATCTTGTGGACCTGCTCTTCACTAATCTTAGAGTTATTTAAAATATTGAATGGCTGCTATGGCTTCAGGGGCCTTGAGGACAAATGTGTATTCAAATGCCCAGTGCTTGCTTATTTCTTCTTCTTGCTATAAATATATGTCTCGGAGACAAAAGACCTTTATCTTAGCAAAGTGAAGTAGGGGACTCAAAGAAAAAGATTTTTTTGAAATTGTTCTTGTCATTGTCTTACACCTGGGTCCATAATTAACTAGGCACTAAGATGGACTTCACCCTCTTAACATAATCTCTTTGTTAAATATTTTTGTTATATAAGTAATATAACTATATTAGAGTAATTCTAAGGGAAAAACAAATCCAGGTACTCTGATCCAACCATTCACAGACTGTTTCCTTCCAGTGCTTTTTCCTCTTCATGTGACATAGAGGCAGTCTTTTCCAAACACCTAGATCCCCAGAGTGTTTTCTCTTAGTTCAGTTTCCATGTTATAACACAGTCCTGTGGTTGTCATTTTTAATTGTTGCCTATTGTTACATCCAGAGGATATACCGTAATTTGTCACCATTTCGGGTTTGTTTTTTTTTTTTCATTTTTAATGACATTTATTGTTTTCTTTCTAATTTTACAATGTTGTCACCATTTTTATTGCTTTTGATATTTCACAATTTTAAATGAGGTTGTGTTGAACAACTTTGTGAATGTGCCATTTTGGTTTGCATCTACCCTTTTTTTACATTTCAGATTATTTCTTTAAGAGAAATGTCCAAATCTTGAATTATCAGATAAAGGAATAATATTTATGGTTTTGATGTATACTGAGACATTTCTCTCTGTATTCCCCGACACTAAAATGTGTACCAATTTGTAACATAAGCCAACCTGAAACAAAGGTTATTCCAAGTCACGATGACTTATTTTTTAATGAGTTTTGGTCTAACTAAATGAAGTCATTTAAAATTTCCCTACTTAGTACAAAGGTCTTGAAAGGGTCTCTAGAATTATGTGGAATCTATGACATTCTTCATGAAAATGACAAAGAACCTGAGAGGCACATTTCAGTTAGCCTTAATGTACGTCTTTCCTTTCTTAATTCTAAGCTTTCTAATTGTTAAGCATTTCATTGAGGGATTAGTCATTGGGCTCAAATTGCCTAATTGAATCAGTCATTTTCCATGACACTGAACACAAGTCAGGACATTTCAATGGGTGATGTGAACTAACTGAACTGGGTGTGTATTTGGTGCGTTTCTGCATGCCTACATCTTCAAAAGCAGAGGATAAAGAACATTGACAAGACAAACAAGCCAGAGATAATTCCTATTTTCTCGGTTACCTTGAAGTTTGCCTCTGTTTATCCTAAGCTTTAGTATTCTTATCTATGAGCCTTAGAAACGCTGCTCCCTGAAATTGATTTCCCAGGAATATTTGGACCTCCAGGAGATCATGTTCCATTAGTGTCAACCACAGCATTGCTATTATTTTTTTTAACATGCTTAATTGTTCTGTCTTCTTTCGTACAAGTGGAAAAGTACAAAAAATAAATTTGACCTAGAATTACCCTGAAGACCATGGGTACTTGCTACTACACACAGAACAGAAAAATTTATACTGCTATTATAGCTTTTCACCCAGCCAGCCCCAGAGAATTCAAGTGGAAGAGCGGAAAACACAGCCAGTCTTCTGGGTGCATGATTCCAGGTGATACCAGACATTCACAGAGATAAGCATCCCACGGATCAGCTGAATTTTCTACCTTTGAACTGTTTTGGTTATTTTTTTTTCATCGCAGAAGCTTTATTTCTGCAGCGCTTCACAACTCCAGCAAGGGCCAACTTGTGTCTCATTTTAAGAGAGAATTTCACTATTGAGTTAAAGTCAAAGGCAAGATAGACAAGTCACTTTCTAGTCCATTTCTCATTGAACTGGGCAACCGCCTGATTTGCTTCTGTTCACACTCCGTTTGCCTTCACTCCCGCAGGTCACAGCCTGGGGGTGGGGGGCGGGGCGGGGTGGGGTGGGGTGATGACCTCCTGGCAAATGATTCTGCAGCTGGTATCCTCACCTTGGCTGGGCTTTCTAGGTTAGGATAACACTGTGGTGATCCTAATTAAAGCCCTATCCAAAAATCAAACTTCACAACCAAACAAACCAGTTTTACAACACCCAGGAATTTAATCTGGCCTCACACTTGCAGCAGAAAAAGAAACACAAAAGAAGGAAAAAGCTGGCAGCTCAGCCAACAAGCAGCCGCCTCCTGGACACGCTGCCGGCTTGATCCAATTAGTAAATATTAGCGGTCCAATGACAGATCTGAAGACAAAGGTTCAGATGAGACACAAGGTTCTTGACAGCAGTGGGGGAAAACCGCAAAATTTCCAGCCCAGGTAAGTCTCTTCGATCTTTAAAAAACGAAGCAAAGTACAAGGATAACCTAAATTTGACAGCTTTTTTGCGCACCTAGGGAATAAGAGGCCAAGTCTAGAACGCAGCTGAACATTCATCTCAGAACGAAATTTGGTTTAAGCTTCAAAAAACTGAGGCGACAATCCTGGCTACAATGAAACAAACAAACGGCGTTTGCTTACTCTTATATATGCTGGGAAATTAACAAACTCGTGGCTTAGGTGCACGTCCCTTTCCCAGTCCCTCTCACCATCAGCCCGTCAAGTGCACCTCCTAAAGAAAGCAAACCGAAACAGTGTAGTGAAAGACACTGGGGATGTGCTTTCATTTACTCCATGCCAAGTATTTTCTTTTTAAAACTAATCCGAAAGAGTCCCCCTAAGGCAAAGCAAGTGTCAGTTCCCACCCTGAGGGGGAATCGCAGTGCCATCCGCTTACCTGTGATCAGCACCGCCTTTTGATCCGCAGGTAACAACTCTTGGCCAGAAAAGTAAGTATATACGAGGAAACATGACAGGGAGAAGAGGATCAAGCCCCAGAAGAGGGACAGGCTGAGCAGGCAAGCCCCTCCCCAGAGGCCCGCCAGGCAGACCACCTTTCTCCCCACCTGCCCTTGGTTCTTCTTGAGTTTGCAAAAAATTGTTCCTCCCAGCACTGCGGTGACAGTCAGGCAAAGCCATCCTGGCTCAGAGAAGAAAGTGCCCATTCTCAGAGACTCTCTTCTCCTTTCCGTGCTCAGGGCCTGTTGAGTCAAATGGGCAAAGACAGGCTGCAGGCAGCCTGGGTTATTTGAACGGAGAGGCAAGAAGGTAGGGGGAGAAAACAGCCCCGGAACACCTTGAATGAGCATGAATTAAGCATACTCATACGGCCACATATTTCCTGGTGGGTAATTTAAACCAGTCTGCAGTTTAATGTAAATACTGGAGCACTTCCTATTTGACTGTTCCCCGCACGCCCACTTCACACACAACACAGATGCATACTCACCCACAACAAACACACGCATTTTTTTTAATGACCCCTGGAGAGATAACCAGTTGGGTAATAATTGACAGAATTCAATCTGTCTGAACAGTGAATAACAAAACCTCTAGCTCGCAGGAAGTCTCTTCTGCTTTAGGAGACTGTGGTGGGTCCATCTGTGGAGCCCTTTTCCTGACTCAAGGGTGCGTGTGTGTGCATCACTGATTTTGCCCACATCAGCAGGACTCCTGCCATCCCCCACTAGAGTCAGACTGAAGGGTCAGATGGAAAGAGAATAGAGTAGAGGAAGAGATTCTTGGCAGATGAGAAGTGCTTTGGTCTCACCAGAGGAAAGATAGGCCAGGGAGAGATAACACAATAATAACAATATAAATAATGGTCAGTACCTATTGGTACTTATTTGCGCCAGGGGCCATGTTCAGCTGAGACCCTATTCTCTGCCAGGCTCTGCTCCAGGCACTGGCACTCAACAGTCAATACGCTCAGTCTCTTTGAACGCTATGTCTCTATGAAGTAAGTTCTATTACTGTAGTAATGTTATGGGTGAGCGCCCTGAGGCACAGAGAGGTTAAGAGACTTGCCCAAGATCACACAGAAGTGGAAACAAGCAGCCTTGTTTCAGAGCTTTATGCTCTAACCACTCTACGGCCTGCCTTAGGAAAAAGGCAAAAGACAGTTTGTACATTATGTACTCGCCCTTCTTCACTTTAGCCTCATTTGAACCACGAAATATTTCAAGGTGGATGTTATTATGCACATTTTACAGAGAGGAAAACTGAGGCTGGAAGAGGATAAGTTACTTAAGTGACAGTAGTGGGTCCAGACCCACACCCATGACTTAACTGGATGCGGGATAGTTACGGCTCTTTGCTGGGTGTCTCAGCACTTTGTCAGTGGCTCCCATGCTGGGGCTGGGGCCAAACACCCATGTGGGTTTCCTGATGGTGCACGCCCACCAAGGATGAAGCAAATCTCCTGGTGGCGGCCTACGTGGCTTCCCAGCTGCTCAGTCCTGGGGCTCCCACGGAGAAGGCAAACCCTGCCGTGATGTAGAAGTCTAGGTAAGAATTCTCCTTGCCTTCTGACGGGGAAGGTGGTATGCTACATTAAGAATATGAGCTTTATTTTTTTAATTTATCTTTTCATTGAATATAGTTGATTTACAATGCTGTGTTAATTTCTGCTGTTCAGCAAAGTGATTTAGTTATACATACATACATATACATTCTTTTTTAAATATTATTTTCCGTTATGGTTTATCATAGGTTATTGAATACAGTACTCTGTGCTCTACAGTAGGACCTATTGTTTATCCATTCTATATATAATAGCTTACATCTGCTAACCCTAGCTTCCCACTCCATCCCTCCCCTAACCCTCTCCCCCTTGTCAACCACAAGTTTGTTCTCTATGTCCGTAAGTCAGTTTCATAAATATGTTCATTTGTGTCATATTTTAGATTCCACGTATAAGTGATATCATATGGTATTTGTCTTTCTTTTTCTGACTTACTTCCATCTGATTGAGTTGAATTGGGTCTCCTTTTCATCCCCATCATTCTGTCTTAGAGCTTTCCTTGAGATCATCCTTGCTTGGCCAATGTTCCATTTCTGGCAAACTTGCACTTAGTTTTACAGGGGGAAGGAGCCAATTGGATCAACTCATTCTTATTAATGATGCCAAATGAGTCAATGTGTTGCTTCCTTCTGCCAGTGGAGGTACCTTTTCGAAGGCGCCTTCTGAAGACAACTATCTTACCCAAAATGGAGGATTTCTCAACCCGGGGAGGCGGGGGGGGCGGGGGGAGGCGGGGGGGGGGCGGGCGGGGGGAATGCTGGGAATCCTGGAATGTATACTTTCTTCGAATCTATGGCTCTTGAGTTGAAACGGAAATTTGAAGAAGTAACGTCCCATCTAAAAAAGGGATTCTCTCTGTAACATCCCCACCAAGTGGTCATTTTGTCTACTGCCAGTACGTCTCTCGTAACAGGCACTGCAAAGCCTTTAAAGGTGACTTTCCAGTTCAGGACAGCTTGGAGTATTAGAAAGATCTCCTCTTGAGAAGTAACAACTGACACTACAGAAATACAAAGGATCATGAGAGATTACTACAGGTAACTATATACCAATAAAATGGACAACCTGGAAGAAATGGACAAATTCTTAGAAAAGTACAACCTTCCAAGACTGAACCAGGAAGAAATAGAAAATATAAACAGACAAATCACAAGCACTGACATTGAGACTGTGATTAAAAATCTTCCAACAAACAAAAGCCCAGGACCAGATGGCTTCACAGGCGAATTCTATAAAACATTTAGAGAAGAGCTAACACCTATCCTTCTCAAACTCTTCCAAAATATAGCAGAGGGAGGAACACTCCCAAACTCATTCTACGAGGCCACCATCACCCTGATACCAAAACCAGACAAAGATGTCACAAAGAAAGAAAACTACAGGCCAATATCACTGATAAGCATAGATGCAAAAATCCTCAACAAGATACTAGCAAACAAAATCCAATAGCACATTAAAAGGATCATCCACCATGATCAAGTGAGGTTTATCCCAGGAATGCAAGGATTCTTCAATATACGCAAGTCAATCAATGTGATAAACCATATCAACCAGCTGAAGGAGAAAAAACATATGATCGTCTCAATAGATGCCAAGAAAGCTTTTGACAAAATTCAACACCAATTTATGATAAAAACCCTGCAGAAAGTAGGCATAGAGGGAACTTTCCTCAATATAATAAAGGCCATATATGACAACCCCACAGCCAACATTGTTCTCATTGGTGAAAAACTGAAACCATTTCCTCTAAGATCAGAAACAAGACAAGGTTGTCCACTCTCACCACTATTATTCAACATAGTTTTGGAAGTTTTAGCCACAGCAATCAGAGAAGAAAAAGAAATAAAAGGAATCCATTTGGAAAAGAAGAAGTAAAGCTGTCACTGTTTGCAGATGACATGATACTAGACATAGAGAATTCTAAAGATGCCACCAGAAAACTACTAGAGCTAATCAATGAATTTGGTAAAGTAGCAGGATACAAAGTTAATGCACAGAAATGTCTTGCATTCCTATACACTAATGATGAAAAATCTGAAAGAGAAATTAAGGAAACACTCCCATTTATCACTGCAACAAAAGGAATAAAATACCTAAGAATAAACCTACCTAAAGAGACAAAAGCCCTGTATGCAGAAAACTATGAGAAACTGATGAAAGAAATTAAAGATGATACCAACAGATGGAGACATATACCACGTTCTTGGATTGGAAGAATCAACATTGTGAAAATGACTGTACTACCCAAAACAATCTACAGGTTCAATGCAATCCCTATCAAAATACCAGTGGCATTTTTCACAGAACTAGAACAAAAAATTTCAAAATTTGTATGGAAATACAAAAGACCCCGAATAGCCAAAGCAATCTTGAGAACGAAAAACGGAGCTGGAGGAATCAGGCTCCCTGACTTGACTATACTACAATGCTACAGTAATCAAGACAGTATGGTACTGGTACAAAAACAGAAACATAGATCAATGGAACAGGATAGAAAGCCCAGAGATAAACCCACGCATATATGGTCACCTTATTTTTGATAAAGGAGGCAAGAATATACAGTGGAGAAAAGACAGCCTCTTCAATAAGTGGTGCTGGGAAAACTGGACAGCTACATGTAAAAGAATGAAATTAGAACACTACCTAACACCATACACAAAAATAAACTCAAAATGGATTAAAGACCTAAATGTAAGCCCAGACACTATAAAACTCTTAGAGGAAAACATAGGCAGAACACTCTATGACATAAATCACAGTAAGATCCTTTTTGACCCACCTCCTAGAGAAATGGAAATAAAAACAAAAGTAAGCAAATGTGACCTAATGAAACTTAAAAGCTTTTGCATAGCAAAGGAAACCATAACTAAGATGAAAAGCCAACCCTCAGAATGGGAGAAAATATTTGCAAATGAAGCAACTGGGAAAGGATTAATCTCCAAAATTTTCAAGCAGCTCGTGCAGCTCAATATCAAAAAAACCAAAAACCCAATCCAAATATGGGCAGAAGACCTAAATAGACATTTCTCCAAAGAGCATATACAGATTGCCAACAAACACACAAAAGGATGCTCAACATCACTAATCATTAGAGAAATGCAAATCAAAACTACAATGAGGTATTACCTCACACCAGTCAGAATGGCCATCATCAAAAATCTACAAACAATAAATGCTGGAGCGGGTGTGGAGGAAAGGGAACCCTCCTGCACTGTTGGTGGGAATGTAAATTGGTACAGCCACTATGGAGAACAGTATGGAGGTTCCTTAAAAGACTAAAAATAGAACTATCATATGACCCAGCAGTCCCACTACTGGACATATACCCTGAGAAAACCATAATTCAAAAGGAGTCATGTACAGCAATGTTTATTGCAGCTCTGTTTACAATAGCCAGGCCATGGAAGCAACCTAAGTGTCCATCGATAGATGAATGGATAAAGAAGCTGTGGCACCTATAGCCAATGGAATATTACTCAGCCACCAAAAGAAACTAAATTGAGTTATTTGTAGTGAGGTGGATGGACCTAGAGTCTGCCATACAGAGTGAAGTAAGTCAGAAAGAGAAAAATAAATACCGTATGCTAACACATATATATGGAATCTTAAAAAAAAAAAAAGGTTCTGAGGAACCCAGGGGCAGGACAGGAATAAAGATGCAGATGTAAAGAATGGACTTGAGGACAGGGTGAAGGGGAAGGGTAACCTGGGACGAAGTGAGAGAGCGATGTGGACTTATATATACTACCAAATGTAAAATAGATAGCTAGTGGGAAGCAACCGCATAGCACAGGGTGATCAGCTCGGTGCTTTGTGACCATCTAGAGGGGTGGGTTAGGGATGGTGGTAGGGAGATGCATGAGGGAGGAGATATGGGGATATATGTATATGTATAGCTGATTCACTTTGTTATAAAGCAGAAACTAACACAACATTGTAAAGCAATTATACTCCAATAAAGATGTTAAAAAAAAAAGATCTCCTCTAGACTGAGCTTGATCATGTCACTTGTCCTTCCTTTTCCACTTGGAGTCACACAGGCCAATTCAGTCCCTGTTTCGTTCAGATATTTGGAGACTACTATCATGTCTTACCTTCTCCAGGTGGATGGTGCTCAGTTCTCTCAATTGCCCCTTATATATGGTAGAAAATGTTTTATCTGGTGCTTAGTGCCTGAAGCAGCCACATTTTTAAGAGTTCAAACATTTAAAAAATCATGTTGTTGCAATAATTGAAGAATATGTTGTTATGATGAATGTAGCATGGTGACAACGTGATTCACCAAGCAGAGAATGACCATGTGTTGATGTCACCATGACCCAAATGTCAAGATATAGATGTGGTGGTACACGTCATAACAGATCATCTCACGGACATCAAGGTGGTCTTGCTGGTAGCACAAGTTTTGTTATGATTTTCAAGCGTTTGGATGATAACTAACATTTTAAGTGTTGAGCAGTAATTGTGCAAATATATATCTATTCTCTATTTCACATTGGGAGGCGGAAAAGACAACCAGATGGTGGTGTTGGATCGAGTCTTTTTCCTGTCACTGAACTATGGTGAAGATGTCTAAATCATTAATTCCAAATAGGTCAGATCTCAATTTATTGTATAGGGTTTCAAGGATCCTTAGCAGCATGGCCTTTCTTAGAATGGAACCCAAGTATTTACTTCTCCTCCGAAAGGTTAAGCCCAGAAGATACGAATACAACTGTACAATACTTTCAGTACGGTGCAAGCAGCACAGAATAGAGCAAGATTTTCACCTCCCCTATCCCTGAAGTTATATCTTTACTTATATGTCCAAAGACTCGTTTGCTTTTTTGACAGTAGTGCCCTATGATTTACTTCCATTGTGTTTGCTATCAAGTAAAATTCCAATCTTTGTAGTTTTCTTGTCATTAAAATTACTTTGTTGTAAAATATAATGTGGAGAAACTATCCAAAATATAAATGTAAGTAAATATCCATTAGTCCATACTGATATAGATAAATGATTGAAAAAGTAAATAAATGGAGAAAAGACAAATCTCCCATGCAGAAAATTCCCAAATAATTTATGTAGATATACCCACTCAAGGAGGTGAAACAGACCTCACACTTGAGTGTGGGCTGCACATAGTGACTTCCTTCCAAAACACACAGCCTGGAAACTGAGAAAGAGAGGAACCTGACATGGAGAAACTTGACAAACTCCATCTCAGCCAGGTGATCAAGGTCAACATGACCAGTGATAAGTCATGTGATGAAAATGCCACCATTATCATTGCAGGACATTCTACAAAACACCTGACCAGCAATCTTCAAAGCTGTCAAGGTCCTCAAAAACAAGGAACTTCTAAGAAATGGTCACAGCTTAGAGGAGCCTAAGGACACATGATGAGTAAATGTAATGTGGCGTCTTAGATGGGATCCTGGAACAGAAACACAACAAGGACATCAGGTAAAAAGTATGGACTTTAGTTAATAATAATGTATTACTACTGGCTCATTAGTTGGGACAGATGGCCCACAGTAATAGAAGATGTTGACAGTAGGGGAAAGTGGGTATGAGTATACAGAACTCCATACTACCTTCACATGTTTCTATAAATCTAAAACTATTCTAAAATAAAAAGTTTACTTAAATATATAGTAATATATAAATATAAAACTATTAATTTTATAATAACTATAATGGTACATATTATATACAGTATATTATAATAAATCATAAATGAAGCAACAGATATAAATATATCTAAGTAAGTTTTTATCTTAATAAATTTATAGGGAATTATGAAGATAGTACAGAATTTTATTTATATATACATATACATGTATGGTACATATATATGCATACATAGTGATCTATTATATATTATATATAAATATAACAAGTATTATATAATATATAGTTTTATGTATTTGAGATAATATATAATTTTACACATTATATTATATATATATTCCAACAAATGAAAATAAATTATAACACCTTCTTGGTCAAGAAGAACATTGTCATGGGACTTCCCTGGTGGCGCAGTGGTTAAGAATCCGCCTGCCAATGCAGGGGACACGGGTTCGAGCCCTGGTCCGGGAAGATCCCACATGCTGCAGAGCAACTAAGCCCGTGTGCCACAACTACTGAGCCTGCGCTCTAGAGCCTGTGAGTCACAACTACTGAGCCCGTGTGCCACAACTACTGAAGCCTGCACACCTAGAGCCCATCTCTGCAACAAGAGAAGCCACTGCAATGAGAAGCCTATGCACCGCAACAAAGAGTAGACCCCGCTCGCCGCAACTAGAGGAAGCCCACGTGCAGCAACGAAGACCCAATGCAGCCAATAAATAAGTAAATAAATTTATTTAAAAAAAGAACATGGATAGACCAAATCATTATGTATAACAGGAACGAACATAGTGTTATGGGCCAATTATACTTCAAAAACAAAAAAACTCATAGAAAAAGAGATCAGATTTGTGGTTTCCAGAGGTGGGTTGTGGAGGGGAGGGCAAATTAGATGAAGGCAGTCAAAAGGTAAAAACTTCCAGTTACAAGATAAATAAGTACTAGTACAACATAGTAAATATAATTAACACTGTTGTGTATGTTATATGTGAAGATTGTTAAGAGACTAAGTCCTAATAGTTCTCATCACACACAAAAAATTCTTTTCTGTTTCTTTAATTTTGATCTATACAAGATGATGGATGGTCACTAAACTTATTGTGATAATCATTTCATGAGGTATGTAAGTCAATTTATTATTTTTTATTGAAGTATAGTTGATTTACAATGTGTTAAATTCTGCTGTACAGCAAAGTGATTCAGTTATATATATATATATATATATATATATATATATATATATATATATATGTATACTCTTTTTTTATATTCTTTTCCAGTATGGTTTATCATAGGATATTGAATATAGTTATCTGTGCTGTACAGTAGGACCTTGTTGTTTATCCATTCTGTATATAAAAGCTCACATCTGCTCACCCCAACCTCCTACTCCATCCCTCCCCCAGCCCCCTCACCACAAGTCTGTTCTCTATGTCCATGAGTCTGTTTCTGTTTCATAGATAGGTTCATTTGTGTCATATTTTAGATTCCACATAGAAGTGATATCATATGGTATTTGTCTTTCTCTTTCTGTAAGTCAAATCATTATGCTGTGTACCTTAAACTTATATAGTGCTATATGTCAATTATAATCTCAATAAAACTGGAAGAAAAAATTTTAATCTATGACTATGCCCATTGCATCATGGTTGTTTGTAGGTAAAATCCAAATCTGGATCTCAGCTTCACAGAGGAAGGTATCCTATCTTTAAGTGTAGTAACATTTTATATTTTTAGTTTGTAGGCTGCAAAACTCTTCCTGTGTAATTTTCTTAGAAAATCTTTGCTGTGATTCTGGCTGTTAATTTTCCTGGGACTGTAACTAAATAATTGGACTGCAACTTAATAAAAAAAATTGCCTAGATCAGTAGTTCCCAAATTTTTCACTTCACAGACCAGTAAACTATTTTCAAAATGAGACAGATGCACATGGAGTCACAAATATTTAGCTTTGCCAAATGAAAATGCATTAAGAAATCAACTACCGACAGTCTACACAAGAAAAGATATTTTAAAACTGAAAAGATGGACACAGTCTCAGAATAAAATGTGGTCTCATACTGATTGATTTTAACTTTATAAGAAACTTTCTATGTTGTCCTCCTTTTTCAGGTATCACCCCAGGAAAGAAAAACTTTGTCACCAAACTGGCAGCAGGCAATGGATTGCCACTTGGGAACCAAAATGTGAGGTGTAAGAATGGAAAAGTCTTGTTCTTAAGACGACAGAATTTCATGCTCAAGAGACGTAGGGAACAAGTTATGGATTCTGTGGATAGGAAGCAGCATGTGAAATCCCAATACTTTTATCTCTGCTCTTGTTTGGGGGCCCATCCCCTTCTTGACTCTTAGCACTGACCACAGCAAGGGGTAATAAACAACAAGCACCAAAATGGAAAAGCCAAGTACAAACGCACGCACCGGATCACCTACACACACCCTTTAAGTTCAATAAGTATGTGTAAGCACGGATTACAAGGTAGTCCTCCTCCTGCCAAGTAGGTTTGTAATCTCGATTTAAAAAAAAGATTTAAACATTCCTCTGCCAACCTGACGGTAATTTTGGCTTTAGGTACACATAGATATAAAACCTGAATATTCTGAAGGCTTTGGCTTTCTGGGACCTTCCTTCTCTCTCATAAGGCTGGAGTCCTAATGCCTCATACAGAACTCGACATTATCCCTGAGGATTTGGGGGGGAGTTACATTTCTCATAAAGCATTTCCTGCCACCAGCAGGTCCAGGTCCCGGTCTGGCTCCTACCAGCAATTCAGTTCCCTTGGACCCCAGTGATTCCCTTCAGGCGGCTGCGTGGGACTCCGAGCCCAGAGCCTTCTCTTCACACGGCAGAATGATCACCGTGTTTGTCCTCAGCATAAGGGTGAGTTGAGACAGGCTGCACTTCTGTTCAATACCCTTTCACACAATCTCCTGCGGCGTCAGTAGGACAAGGCTCTCCTGTCTGACAGACTTTCCCTGGAAGCTGCAGGGTGGGAGATGGCCACTAGGGGGCTGCACGAGGACTACCCGAGCATTAATTGCTTACCATCACTGCTCAGTGAAACCCCTTGGCCCTGCCTGGCCTGGAGCATTTTCTCAGGCTGATCCTCTCCCCGGGACTCTACCCTGCTTGCTTCCAGTACTTTTGTGCTAATGAAATAATTAAGTGGAATAGCAACGGGTGAAACAAAGGAAAGTTTAGCTGTCCTGGTTGAAGCCGAGGTGAGGTACGGGCAGCTGTCCTGCCGGGCTTTTCTCTCACCCCTGAGGCAGCCCCAAGGCACCGCCACAGGACCCAAGGGCTCCTGGACACATGACCAGATGATCTCTGATTTAATCTAAACTTGCAGTGAGGAACCTGAGGAACAGAGAGGGGATAACATTCAACTAGAGTCATACAATGAGCATCAGAATTTGTTATATAACCAGGGCCGTGTGTGTATGTGTGTGTGTGTGTGTGTGTGCGTGTGCGTGTGTCTATATGACTATATGTGTGTAGTTGTGAATATATATGACTGTGTATGTGTGTCTGCGGGTATGTGTGTCCATATATGTGTAGGTGTGAGATTATGTGTATGTTCACATTTGTGTGGGTATTTGTGGGAGTGTGTATGTGTGTGGGTGGGGGTGTGTCTGTGTGTGAGTGTATGTATGTGTGCCTGCGCTGTGTGTGTGCAAGGCTGATGTGGCTTCCATCCTTGTTCCATTACAGCTCTCTAGCCCAGCCACTAAGCACCTCCGTGGTCTCTGCAGTCTGTAAACTGGAGATAATATTAATAGTATTTCCCTCACTGTGTTCTTAGCAGGATCATGTGAGCTCACGGCCAGTTAAGCGGTTAGTACGATGTCAGGTTCAAGGTGATCATTCAATAACGGCTGACTTCAGGAACGCCGACCTCACTCCTGAGTCAGGAGACCATCCTGACCTTCATTTTCGTGACCTTTTTGCTGACATTTCCAACCGTGGAGACCATCCACAAGCCAACTTTGCCTTTATTAGCCACTTACGACCATAAATCCAATAATGAAGCAATGAGGGTGGATGGGGTGGAGTGAGCTACTAAAATTAAACAGTAAGAGATTGACGTAATAACTGGTTTTTGCTTATTTCGTGGTTCATCAATTACTTACCTAGTGTCCATTCAGTGCCAAGACCCCTCGTAGTCCTTGAGGGACCCAGTGCGAGCAGAGGAGTGGAAAGCTGGGCTCGTGATCCATCGTCCTTCCCTCCTGTACATTGTATATCAGAACAACCATATTAGTAAAGGGCCAGCTTTAAAGATCCATGAGTTCTGTTTTGATTTATCCACTTGGAGACTGACAGGGGTTCTCCATCCACATAGCTCTACTTCTTATGAATACATTAAGGAATCAGCCCCCAAATATTTCTGCCCATGTATCCAAATATTTCTCTCTCTCTTCTTTTTTTTTTTTTTTTTTTTTTTTTTGCAGTACGCGGGCCTCTCACTGTTGTGGCCTCTCCGGTTGTGGAGCACAGGCTCCGGACGCGCAGGCTCAGCGGCCATGGCTCACGGGCCCAGCCGTTCCGCGGCATGTGGGATCTTCCCGGACCGGGGCACAAACCCGCGTCCCCTGCGTCGGCAGGCAGACTCTCAACCACTGCGCCACCAGGGAAGCCCTCTCTCTCTCTTCTCATTCTCCCTTTTAAATGTCTTGAAATTAGTCTACACCCCGGTCTCCACTTCCTTTCCTCACTCTTGGAAAGGACTGGAGTGTAAGAATTCTCCCCTGAAAGTGGGGGATGGTGATGACATGAATGCCCCACTCTCACTAGGCTGAGTGCTTTGCCAGCTCCTTCCTGCAGCAGAAGGGAGGCCATGCGTCCCCTTCCATGTTGGTCAGCCAAGGCAGAGAAACCAATCCATCGAGGCAGTGATGACAACAGAACCTCTGAAAGCAGTTCTTGAATGGGGTCTAGAGATAGCACTCGCCTTTCACTGATCCATGGCGACATGAAGGTCATCAGTACGGACAGTGTATTGAGTCTGCATACGATTGAATTCATTTAGTTTAAAGGATTATCTTTGGAGAGTATAGCCTTCCTCTCTTTTTGGCATTAAACTATCTTTTCGTGTATGAAATGGTGGTGATAGGATATCACAGTTTGGTTGTTGTTTCTGTTTTGATGCCCTTACTTGGCAAAACTAAAAGTTGGCGAAACTGCGTGTCTCCCAGATTTTGATCTGAAATCTTACCAGTGTTCAAAATTCAAAAACGTGGGAGTCCCTCTAACATACAACATGGTGGATCTGAGTAAGATAAATCTTGGGTAGAAATCCAACTCTGCTACTTACTTGACTGTATGAACTGCCCTCTCTTCTCTGAGCTGCAGGCTGTTCACCAATGGTGGGATCATAATTTGTACCTCGTATTGGTTATAAAGATAATCTATGTAAACGGCCTGGCATATCAGCGTTTTCCATGGCTGCCATTATCACAGGAATCTTTTCAGCCTCAACAAAAACTCCAGCAGTATAATTCTGTCAGTTTCCGTCCCTTCTTGGGACTTACAAATTGAGAAATAGGAGCTGCAGGCAACCAATGCACAGTTTGACGTGGCTTCTCTCCTGCGGCCATGGCTCCCAGGCTGAAGGTCCACAGAAAGAAACGTGCTGGCATCTGTATCTCCAGAAGGGAGATTAAATCTAGGATGAATCTATTAGAAAGAAGGCATTTCAAAATTTGGGAGCACAGCTGAATACCAAAAGTAAATTATACCATAAGACAGATGTTCCAGGAACTTCTTTTCCATTTTTTTTTTTTTTTTTGCCTGAAGGAAAAGTTTTAGTTCATGATGAAAACAATGAGCAGAAATTGCTATCACAAAATTGTTCATGGTTATTTAAAATGAGACCATTTGAAAATAATCAAAGATGTACACAATGATTTATAGAGAAATTTGTTCATTTCAGTGTTATTTTTCATATGTTAAACACAGAAACATCCTAAATGGCTTACCATAAAGGATTTGTTGTATAAATTACAGTACTTTCATATGATGGACTGCTATGCAGCCATTAAAAATCATGTTGTTGGAGAATATTTAATGACTTGAGAAAACTTTTGCAATATTTTTTGAGCAAGGAGAGCAGATTATAAAGTAGAATATATAATATGATCATATTTTATGTCCTCATAACCCAGATATCAGTAGGAACTTCCTAAACTCTGGGATCCAGGTAAGACTGGCTCAAATTCCCAATCCCACAGCCTGGGGGTGTCAAAGCCTTACTAAGATTTCTTCAAGATCCTAGGGATCTACCTTCTCACAGCTCCTTCTGCTTCTTGTAAGTCACTGCTTCTCACTACCATTCTGAGCTCAGTGTGAAAACCAACCTCTCTTTTTCATTTGTAAAACAAAACTTAAAGCAGTAAAGTCAACTTTACTGAAGTTCCTCCTACTTTTAGAGGCTTGGAAGTTCAGGTGGGAGAGATGGAGGGGATGTGGGAGCATCACTGCAGTTGCATACAGTGGCCCCACTAGGATATGTGTAGGTCCTAAATCCATGAAATTGTGAAGGTGACACTATCTGGGGGAGAAGGGATCTTTGCAGATGTAATTAACATAAGCCTCTCTAGATAAGATCATCTTGGATTAGGATGGACCCTAATTCCCGTGAACAGAGGGAGACGGGGTGAAGACCCCGTGAAGATGGAGGGAGAAGTTGGAATTATGGTGCCACAACCAAGGAACACCTGGAGCCACCAGAAGCTGGGAGAGACGAGGAAGTATCTTAGAGCCTTCAGAAGGAGGATGGCCCTGCCGGCACCTTGACTTTGGCCTTCTAGTCTTCTGAACTGTCAGAACAAATTTCTGTTGGTTAAGCCACCAAGTTTGTGGTAATTTGTTATTGCAATCCTAGGAAACTAACACAATCACCGAAGTGCACGTAATAGTACCGGGAGCTTTAACAAGGGCCTACGTGTCCTCCCACCATCAGCACTGTGGAGTGTCACCGACCTCATAGATGCTTCTTTGTGCTTCTCTCACTGTCTTTTTAACCCCCTCCTCTTCCTCCTTCCCTTCTTATCCCATGGACTTTAACTTCTCCTTCTATCCTGCAGATTTCTCAGCTCACAGCTCACTCTAATGCCCCAATTTACATGTTCCAATCTTGCTTCACCTGCATCCTTCCCCATCTCAGTGAGGGCAAGGTCATCCTTCTAGTAGCACAGCATACAAGCACTGGACTCCCCTTGACTCTGATCTTGGACTCAACCCCCAACTAATCCATCAAGAAATCTTGCTGGTTCTACCTTCAGAACATATCCACTACCTGACGACTCCACTGCTACTAACCTGGTCCAGGCTACCATCACCTCCTGCCTGGATGACAGCAACAGCCTCCCAGTGGGTCCCTCTGATTCCACCCTTGTCTCCCTCCAGTCCATTCTCAACCCAGCACTGGAGAAATCCTTTCATAACCTTAGTGCTATCGCATCACTCATCTGCTAAAAACCTGGCAAGGTCTCCCCATCTCACCCAGAGTAAAAGCCAAAATCCTCAAGTGGCTCCAAGGCTAGATAATCTGGCCCCTGTTGCTCTCGATCTATGACTTCTATCCTGTTATTCATTCCATCCTAGTCACAAGGTCCTCCTTGCCGCTCCTCAAACACACGGGCAGGACCTTCTGCCTTGGAGTCTCCCTCCAGCTCTTCCCTCTGCCTGGAATACTCCTGTCTACTTGCTTAATTCTCTCACCTTCTCTGATTCCTTCTTCAAGGTCTTCTGCTCAGGGCACCCTGCCCCCACAGCCTCCTCCCTCAACCTAAGTAACAAACTCATGGCAACAACAAAGGCTACAGTCTGTCTATCTATCTATCTGCCAAAAATGAAACAGTTGTCATGAGAATGTTGTTATGTTCATTCAAACTGAAATATGAAGTCATTTTTTCTAACATGATCATTAAATATAATTTGGGGCATACAACTCAAAAAGAATTCAAATACTTTGATCTGCCTAATTGACTGCACAATGTGGAATGGCTTTGCCAACTATATGATGAATATTTTCTAAATTGAATGAGGTAAATCTTGAATTACAGAGTTGCTTTAAAATATGTTTAAGACACATGATAAGGTTAAAGTATTTCATCAAAAATATTGTGTTCACAAGATTGCATTTGTGTTGAAATGAACACTGTTTTGATTTACCCAATTGTGAGGACACCTAGTTAAACAAGATTCTTCTGAATGGAAGAATAACATCCATTCCACAGGGATATCCCACTAATAGGCAGGAAGCCTTTCCCCTGGTATTTTCTCTCTCCTTCCACATTCTCAACACCCTGTGGTCCATGTTGTGCCTTTGGTCCCCAACACCCTCCCCTGTGTTGCCCCATTTCATCCTACTCTCTTACCTAAGGCTCTCTCTCAGCTTTATCTTGTTCCACAGGACTTTGGGGAATGGCGCAGGGGCCAGGTGTCTTTCGATCCTGGTAGTGGAAGAATAGAGAAAGAAGGCAACTCTGTGGTCCGGCTTCAGGATGGATTGTCTAAGAGATGATCAAACCTTGCAGACCACCAAGATTAACTTGCTGACACTCTGGGGTGTTCCTCTGGTTAGGAAACCATCAGGAAAACACAGTGGAAGCAGAAGGAATGGAAAGACAGAATGAGTCCAAGAGACTTTGCGAGGCAAAATTAAACTAATATGCGAATGAAGGAAAAGAAGGGAGGTATCAAAATGGTACGGCCCAGGACTTCCCTGGTGGTCCAGTGGTTAAGACTCTGTGCTTCCACTGAAGGGGTACGAGTTCGACCCCTGGTTGGAGAGCTAAGATCCCATATGCTGCATGGCGCGTCCAAAAAAAAAAGAAAAAAACGGTACAGCCAATGACAGCTATTGCTGGAGATAAGCGATCCACTTCTGGACATCAGGTGAAGATAAATGGACCATCCCCATAAATACATCCTAGTGCCAAATTCTTATGTATTTGGAATTTGTCAGCTTGGGGTTCAGAGTTGAGACGAAGAGAAATGCAATGTTCCTTTAAGTGAAGGATGTAAACATAAAAGAATAAAAGGCTCAAGGTTCAGTCTTAGGTTTTACACAGTTAGGAGCTGGGAAGAAAATACAAAGGAGCCAAAGAAAGAAAATGGAGGGGAAAGGATGAAGGAGGAGGAGGGGAGGGGGAGGAGACAGAGAAGAACAGAGAAGAACATAAATAGTTAAAGGAGAAGGGATTCTATAGGAAAAGTTTAGGATAAGCAATATCGTCTGTGACAATGCATGACAAGAAGGGAGGGAAGGTTCTTTGCAAAGAAGGAAAATCTAAACAAATGGTAAATTTTAATTTGTCTTACATAACTGAATCCCTAATGAAACATCTGTGCAAGAATTACATTTAGTATCATGTAGTGAACTCATAGCATTCACAACACTGCCTTTGGTTTTACGGATGCATCTGAATAGTACATATGTTGATTTTCAAGAAACGCCACCTGAATGTTCCTTACAAACGAAGATGGAGAAGTAAAAGGAACTTCATCTCTGTACTGTGCACCACCTAGTTACATTATATTGTACTGCCATGGTCTCTGAGGGTGGAAAACATTCGGGTGTGCTGTGGGTTAGGTAAACACTCGCTAAATATTGATGCATGCATAATTAAAATGACTAAAATAATCCTGGCACAAAATTACCCTCACGGTTGGAGGAGAGACAAAATGAAGTAATTTGATCATGAAAATTAATACATGTCGACCCTTGGTTTTCAATGCAGCTAAATGAAAACCCCTTACTATTCAAACCTCACTTTCCCTCCTGCTTTGTGCTTTTTTCTCCTTGCCCTAAGAAGAAAGGAGGGGACAGGAACGTCCCAGTGGAAAAGCCATCCTATCTAGATGGTGGAGCAGGAGAATTATGTTTTTTTTTCTACGGCAATGGCTCCTAAACTTTTACATGTATTGATTTTGCCACCCATGACACATTTTCATGGGCATATCTGGGGTAACAGGCCATCCTGTCCTCTCCCACTCAAACAACGTTGAAATTATGAAACTGGCATTATTATAGTTGTAATCTTTTTTAAGTAACAGTTTTATTGAGCTATAATCCACAAATCACACAATTCACCCATTTAAAGTATACAAATCAGTGGTTTTTAGTATTCCCAGAGTTATGCAACCATCACCACATTTCATCACACCCAAAATACGTACTGGTATTTCCTGGGATCAGTTTCCAAATAAACTACTTGCACTTGAATCCTTGCCTCAAGGTCTGCTTCTGGGGAAGCTCAAACTAGGACACGGTGGTTTTCTCTCACAATCCAATCGCCAGAATTCCTTGCAAAGCCTGAGATACATCACCCCCTCCTAAGAGGACTCCCCATATACAAGAAGGAAATATTGATGGGGTTTGTTCTTCATTTCCTGAAAGGAATTCAAAAGAAGCAGGTCTGGAGCAGATGTCTCCTGGAGGACAATCCCTAGTCATTGTGGGGATGAGCGTCTTGTATAACCGGCTTATTGCACAGCAGTGGGGAATGGGCAGCTGAATGATAAACCTAACTGCTGTGGTTGTCATTCCTAGGATTGTCTTACCTCTCACTGTATTGTCCCATGCTTGGCATGATGCTTAGAACACAGCAGGTGCCCAACACATGCTCTCATTTAATAAAGATATTCTTTGCAGACCAAGCTGAGTTCCAGTCCACAAGAAGGGAAGAAAGAGGGCAAGCAATTTCTTTTTTAAGCTTGCGATGTAGAAATTGCACACATAATTTCCACTCACATTGTATTGGCAAAAACTTAGCCACATGCACACATCTAGCTTCAGGGGAGGCTGGTAAATGTTGTCTTTATTCTGGATTATCATGTGCTAACAAAACCCTATTATTACAGAAGAAGGGAAAGGTATATTTTGGGTAACAACTAGCAGTCTTCCACAAAGCACACGTTGGTTTTGTTGGTTGGTGTAATATGTTCTTTGGTTATATGCCAAGAATCCCTTCTCTTTAGAAAGCCACGTCTGACATGTTCTATAATAATCTCTGTCCAGTGCTTGGGTGGGACTGATTCCCATCTGTGGTAGGCAGAATAAAGGCTCCTACACATATCCAAGTCCTAATCCCTGGAACCTGTGAATATTACCTTCCATGGCAAAAGGGACTTTGCAGGTGTGCTTGAGTTAAGGATTTTGAGACAGAGAGATTATCCTAGATTTTCTTGGTGGACCCTAAATGTAATTATAAGTATCTTTATAAGAGCGAGGCAAAGGAAGACTAAACTATAGAAGAGAGAGAAGGCCATGTGACAACAAGGGGAGCAAAGAGAGATTTGAAGCCCTATGTTCCTGACTTTGAAGATGGAGGAAGGTGCCAGGAGCCAAGGAATGCAAAGAATATGGCTCTGTAAACTGCAAAAGACAAGGAAACAAATTCTCCTCTAGACCCTCCAGAAGGAGTCAGAGCTGCCAACACCTTGACTTTAGCCCAGTGAAATTAATTTCAGATTTACAGCCTCCAGAACTGTAAGAGAATAAATGTGTACAGTTTTAAGTCACCAAGTTCGTGGTAATTCGTTACAGTAGCCATAGGAAACAAATATACTATCTCAAGGCAGATGATAATCCAGTTTCAGTCAATCAGAATATATTATCTCCAGTGTTTGGTTAAGAGATAATCACATGACCCATGACTGTCCAATCACAGTCTTCCCTGGGACTTTTGCTAAATGTAACAGAAGAAATCATCTTTCTCAAGGATCCAAGGATAAGGAAGTTGTTGGCTTTGGTTGCCAATAAATCCCATCTTGTTGCCCTAGGAAGAGAACCACTCAAACAGTAACAAGGGGAGCTGAGAGATGGGGAGATAGAACTCTGATGACGTTTGAGGCCCTGAAGCTAGATCCAACTTTTGAGCTTCCAGTCATAGGAGCCAATCATTTCTGCCTTTGATTTACCTATACTGGGATGGATTTCTGTGATTTGCAACCCAAATAGACCTGATTAACATGGTTTGTATCTACATTCTTCAATCTCTGAAAACAGTAAAGAACAAAAGTGGCAGAGGTAAGCTTTGCTATCTCCGGGGGTCTTTTGTGACCTACTAAGAAAGCTCCAAATACCTGAGCCCTGAGCAGACAACCCTTGGCCAAGATGCTCAAAATAACATGTAGTTTTAATTAGCACTATTTAAACTCTTAGTTTAATCAGAGAAGGAGAAAGAAAAACCATTGACCCAAATAGGATGCTTGATAATTCTGAATAAGTGCTGTAAATGCTTATAAGAGAAGGTTAAGATGCCTAATTGCTGAATAAATGAAATATAAACATTCATTTTGTTACTTGGAGAGTTCTTTAATATGTAATGGGGAAAAACAGTGTATGAAATGCCCTGCAAGTGATAAATGCTTGTTTCCTTTTCATCAATTCTTGAAACCATTAACCACCATTTAAATGTAACTCTTTTTTTTCCTATTTATTTCTCCCTTTTGAATCTTTTTCATTAGTGGAAGAAAATAGGTTTATCCAGGAGATAGAGCAGCATGAGCATGGAGTGGAGAGGGATTTGTAGTCCGAAGCCTTGGCTTTTAACCCCAGCTTTGCCAATTACCAGATCTCTGACCTTGGGTAAGTTGCTGAATCTCACTTGGGTTCCAGGTGTAGCATGAGACTACTGTCAGGAATCTCTTACGCATATCTGAGAGTTGTAGTGATAAACACCTTTTAGAGCAGTATCTCTCAGTCTTTACTGTGCATAGGAATTCCCTGGGGACTTCCAAATTTTGAAAGACTTTTGTGGATTCTTGTTACATTTGGAGTGGGACCCAAGATCTGCATTTTGAATAAGCTCCCAGGTGATGTTGATGTTGCTGCTTCACACTTTGGGGTAACAAGGTTTAGGGTGACTTCCAGCCTCACAATGATTTTCCTTCTCTAGAAACTGCCTCAGCTTTTAGTGGTGGGCTATTAATAGTTGTTCTTGTACCCCCTTGCCAAAGCTGACTACAGTAGAGGTGATTTCTGACCCAACCTCGGCCAAAAGAAGTTCTCACCTGCAAATCCGGTTTTGAACAGAGACAACCAGAGCTGGGACATTCATTCACTTGCTCGTTCATTCGGCAGTTCTTTTCAAATTCTCTCTGTTCCAGATACTATAATGAGCAGTGGGGATATACCAGTCAATCAAGTGGGTCTCTGTCCTCATAGAGCATTCACTCTAGTAACATACCAGATAATTTCAGGTAAGCTAAGTGCTTTGAAGTGATTGGCGAATTTCAAGGGCTGCAGGAGACCTACTTTAAACAGGTGTGTTGGGGAAAGCCAAGCTCTGCCTTCCCTTTCTACAGTGACCCTGGAGACCACATGTTGAATACAATGGTGTAACAAATGAAAGAAGGCTGTGTCCCTTGTGATTGTGTGCAGGGGAGCCACTCACCCCTTCTCTGAAGGCTAATTGGACTGTGATGAGAGTGAGAAATAAACATTTTTTCATTAAACCACTGAGATTTCAGGGTTTATTACAAAAACTAGAACTGTTTACCATGAATACACAAATTGTTAAACTCTTTCTGAGATTCTAAAAGTTGCCCTTTTTCACTTAAATTAGCTAGAGCTATTCTCTACTACTTGAAACCCAAAGAACCTTAATGGATCCACTTTCTGCGAGAACCTGATGAGCTAATAGGTATAGTAAAGTATAAAGTGTTGGCCATCTGTGAGGAATTATAACAGTAAACTGATGTTTCTGAAATGTATCCACTTTCTGGATATATTATTAGGGAAAAAAACTAAAAAAGCATTGACATATAAACTCATACTGAGGTCAGTTTCTTTCTCTGGTCATTTCTGTCTTAGAGTTCTTATTCAGACCTTTACAAAATCAGCTCACTAAATTGCAGTGGAAACTAAGGAAGTAATTATAAAGTTTATAATTTTCCCTTAAAACATAAGTGCTTAGATTTTAAAAGAGTCCTTGGTGGCATAATAATATTAACATTTAAATTTGCCACAGTTTTTCTTATGGGCCATCAACATGCAGTAAATCTGGGCAACCCTTAGAGGACCCTGAAATTCCCCAAAGGAAATCTGTCTTACATACTGGATCCTTGGAGGAATCTTTTCTTCCTTGGCTACTGGTCTGAAGAGCATGTTGCTGGTCACCTAGCCCCCTCACTAGCCTTCCTCTTCTCCTCTTCTAATCTTTGTACATCCAGGGCAGCCAGAGAAAAGCTGTTCCTTAGGGCTACTTGGTACAACCATATCTCAGTCTCCTAAGACTTATGGCTGAACCCCAGTTGAGGACAAGACAGACAGACAAGATCAGAGAGGAAAGATTAGAGACGCCGATGCTGGGGACTTAGCTTTCTTCACATGGCCTTCATCAGTTTTTACATTCCAGGGCTTGAGGTTTTCCTTGTGACTTTGTGGTCCCAGTGAATATTTAGCAGTAAATGACTTACTTCATATGAGCTTCTTTGAGTCTGCATGTGGCAAGAGAAGCGTATGAAGTCAAACTCTCATCCTTTGAGCCACCAAAATGAAATCCTTCCCAGCCAGGGGTCAATTCGTGTGTGTGTGTGTGTGTGTGTGTGTGTACACAGCGCCTGCAACTTTCCATAGAACCAGACTCCTGACAAGGAGACAAAATATTGGCCTCTCTGGGAGACCTCTGAAGGTGGATGCCAACGTTCCTTTCTACATGGTTTTTAAGTCTTTGGTTCCTTCAGCAGCAAAGGTTAGTCTTAGCATCATTGCCTGCTCAGTGATCAGAAATGGAACTGTAAAAATAGGGAAAACATGGAAACTCAGAGATAGAGATTTTAAAAGATACATGCAGAGTGAATATTCAGGAGTCTGGAGAGCCTCATCCATCCACCCATCCATTCATCCATACAAGCAATAACTGATTGAGCTGAGCCCCTCCTATTTATCAGGCACTGCCTGTGCTCAGCGTTGGGGGTGCACAAAGACGGAGGTGCAGGTCTAAAGGCAGAAATTGGAGGTAGTTACAGCAGTAGATGTGCCCTGAAAGGGCTCCCGCGAAGCTGGAACACATGGGTTGGACACGTCGGGAGACTCATGTAGTGAGCATGATGCATAGGTGACGGTGGACGAGCAACCTGCACATCATAGAGATGCGAAGACCTCCGCGCTTCCTAGAGAGGCCCGGAAGTGGAGCCAGGTGGCCGGTCTGACGGCTCCGGCGCCGAGCGCGGGCGGTAGCGATCGTGATAGGCCTGGCTTGCAAGTTCTCGAGCAGACCCGGCGTCGCTGTCGTTTTCTGCTACTGTGAGTGGGCCTGGGGAGGGGGGGCCGCTCCTCCGCGGGGACCTGGGCTCGGCTGACGGGGGCTCTCAGGCTCGCACGTGCTTCGGGACCCGCGGAGGGCGACCCAGCCCGTACCTGCGCCGGGTGGCAGCCCAGGTGGGACGAGCCCACTGGCTTCTGGTACGGGGCGCGGTCGTGAGTGATGATGACCGAAGTCCTCCCCTTTTTACTTCTCTCGGATTCCAAGGAGTGGGGCTCAGCGTGGCTTTCTAGAATGTCGCGAAGGTCTCAAGCACAGGCTAGCTTCTTTTTCTCGTTTTCTTCTTTCTTTTTTTTTTTTTTTTTCTTTGTGCGGTACGCGGGCCTCTCACTGTTTTGGCCCCTGCTGTTGCGGAGCACAGGCTCCGGACGCGCAGGCTCAGCGGCCATGGCTCACGGGCCCAGCCGCTCCGCGGCATGTGGGATCTTCCCGGACCGGGGCACGAACCCGTGTCCTCTGCATCGGCAGGCGGACTCTCAACCACTGCGCCACCAAGGAAGCCCTTGTTTTCTTTTTTTTTTAAAGATATTTGGGCCCCAAGCTCAGAGCTTTCAACAAGCATCTGTATCGAGCTAGACTTGATTCACATTTTTAATTTTCATCGCACTTTGGGGGTAAAGATTACCTTCTCTTGATGACAAATGATTCTGGTTTTCCATTTAAGTGGCCATGTAAGGTTACCATTTAAAATGAACGTATTTATTGTTAAAAGATAAGTAGTTTTAAATGAAACACAATAGGGAAGACAGTACCAGAGATACCAGGTGTGACAGAAATTATGAACGTGGGAAGTGCACAGCACTGCATTGTCCCAAGCCAGCTGGGGACTCCTACAGACCTGGCTTCAAGTCCTAGGTCCAGCTCAGCCACTGACACCTGCATAATTTGTGGACCAGTTTGTTTGTTTGTTTGTTTTTGAAAGATTTTTTTCCAACTTTACTAGGATATAATTGACGTATAACATTGTGTAATTTTAAGGTGTACAGTGTGATGACTTGTTACGCCTATATATCGTGAAATAATAACCACAATAAGGTTAGTTAACATCTCCATCACCTCACAGAATTACAGTTTTTTTGTGTGTATGGTGAAAACTTTAAAGATGGACTCCTTTAGCAACTTTCAAGCATGTAATACAGTATCATTAAATATGGTCCCCATGCTGTATGTTAGATCCCCAGAATTTAATTCTTAGACCCTTTGACCAACATTTCCTCATTTCCCCCATCCCGAAGCCCCTGGCTGCTCTCTGTTTCTAGAGTTCAGCTTTTTTAAGGTTCTTTGTGTAAATGATATCATGCAGTGTTTGTCTTTGACTTATTTCACTTAGCACAGTGCCCTCAAGGTCCATTTGTGTTGTCACTAATGGTAGGATTTCCTTCCCTTTTCAGTGGCTGAATAATATTTCATTGTGCGTGTGTGTGTGTGTGTGTGTGTATATATATATATACACACACACACACACACACACACACACATTTCCTTTATCCATTCATCCATTAATGGGCACTTAGGTTGTTTCTGTGACTTAGCAATTGTGAATAATGCTGCAATGAATATGGGGGTGCAGGTACCTTTTCCAGATAGTGATTTCATTTACTTTGGATATATTTATGCGTAGGCAAGGTTCTTAACCTCTAAGCCTTTTCCTCATATCTGAAAAGCTGAGGATAATAACTACCTCAGAAGATTGTCCTGAGGCTTCAGTGGTAAACCTTAAAGCACCTAGCCCATAATAACTAATAAATATAGCCATAGTTGTTATTTTCATTTTAGCAAGGAGGAAACAGGATCAGAGAGGTTCAGTGACTTTGCCAGGGTCACACAGGGAATTGGTGGGAGAACCAAGTCTAGGACCCAGATTTTCTGATATCTAACCTCGGAAGCTTAACCCTGCCTCCAAACTCTACCTCATGGGAGGGAATGGGGCGCCTCCTGCCTCCCCGCTGGAAATTGGAAGGACTCCTTTCAGGTTGCAGAATATGTTAGCTGTTAAAGCCCCCACAGGACTCTGGTCAGCACTGACTTGGCTGCTTCAGGTCAGGGACTCTGCACAGCCCCGAGTGCTTGTTGTGGTTGAGGCGTAAGCTGTGGAGTCAGACGCACCTGGGTTCCAGTAGGTACTGCTCCCTGCTCCCCCATCTACTAGCTGCAGTAAATGGGATTAAGCAATTAGTACTCGCCTCAGAGGGTTGTTAGGAGCGTCAAGGGAAATGATTTGTGGAGAAGGCCTAGCATGATGCCTGGCACACAGTCAGTGCTTAATAAATGCCAGATGACAATACTTTGATATGTTGAAGTGGCAGGCATGCTGACCTAGAGGGGAGGAAGCACAAGTGTAGTACTTGCAGGTACAGCAGAAAAGGGCATTTGAAAAGTTTGCAGAGCATTCCCTGCATTTGGATTTACCGGGTGTGTGATCCACCAAATACTCCTCGTTCCTGCAGACATTCCTGGGGAAGTGGCCTAGGCCTGTATGGAGTTTATGTGGTAGTTTGGGAAGCAGGTGGGCAATACCGATTATAAAATTATGTAATTACTTTTATCATAAGCATCATGAATAATTGCAAGGATATTTTGTGCAACAAATATCTAGGCAAAAGGAGTTTGAGTGGGTAGCTGGATGAGAAGATAAGGTGATGAGAATTAGCTTCCCTGCCCACCGTCAGTTGTATTCAAAACTGTGTGTGCAAATACCACTGTTTGTCATGAGTATATCAACTTTCCACTTAATGCTGTGCCCTTAGTTTTCTTCCCAAATGCGTTTGGCCTTTTAGGTTTCGCACCTCACATCCTTTTACCTGTATCAGGGTGACTCTCCTTATTGTTTCTAACTTCTTCATCTTTATGGCCTTGACTGCTTTGTATTGAACACAAATAACTTTCAGGTCACATATGGAATTTCAACAGCACCATTTCTAAGCCCTCTAGTCTCAATATACTTTCCTGGTCTCAATACAGTAAGAACACAGTTACCTTTTGCCTCTGGTCAGTACTTGGGCAGTAATTTAAAACACACCATCAAAGGGTTAAACTACCTGGAGATATTTTTATCTCCCTTAAAGTAAATACGGTAAATTTTTGTTTTTATGAAAGCCATCTTCAATTCTGCTCTCTGTTCCGTACTCTAGTGGCACCTAGGTTTGTATATTGCATTATAATACCAGAGAGTTAGTGGCATCGTCCTGTTGAACCCTGGAGATGAAGGAACTGTGTGCATAAGTTAAGGTTCTTATTACTGATCCTTTGCAGTTAATTAGGTCTTTGTAAATCTAAAGTACTCCCAGTCATTTTTATGAGTTTCTTCTCATAATTTCCCTGTGAGATGTCAATTTTATTACCCTCGTTCTATCTTAGTATTATCAAGGGGTCAGGCAGATTTTAAATTTCATTTTTTCTTGTTTGTAATTAAGATTCCTTTTTTTGGATCGTGTACTTAACCTTAACCTGTATCTGCTAAAATGATGGCTCAGATCACATGTGACCCTCCCCCCAACCCAGAGGGAAGCAACTACTGAACAAAGCCACGTTTTGGAAGAGCCTTAAAGAAACTGAGATTATAAACACTGGTCTGAGTACCCAGCCCTAGAAGGAATCAGGTGGAAACTAATAAAACAGAAGCCATGAAATATGAAAAATCAGGCAGCTGATTGAGAGAAAACTGTGTACACTCTCTTTCTCCCCGCTGGCTTAGTGTTCGTGGGAATTTCTTTTGGTTGCCTGCAAAATGTGTCTGCAGCGATTTTTCTGTGCTCGTTGACGCAGGGAACCAGGAAAGGAGGAGGTGGCCTCTGGGTGATACCGTTTGTTAATGGCTGGTCATCTGCGAAGGTTGCAGGCTTCTTCCATTGCTGTTTATCTTGTGAAATGATTACGTTTTCCTTACTCGTCACCACGCGTCTGACCCTGCAGATCAGGTCAGTTACACGAGTTCTTGCCCCAGATCATTCTGGACGAGTTGGAAGGTAATGAGGAGTAGCATGAATAGGCCTGACAGGTACCCTGAAGCATTGATAATTTGAACTTGTACATTCCTGGCGTGATTAATGTGCACATGAGCCATGACTGACCTGTGGTCTTATGACTGGACTGGAATGTGCAGTTTTAAAAAACAAAGGACAATGAAAGATTAGGAAGAATTTCTGTTGGAAAATTTTTAACTGGACCCTTTGAGGCCTTGTCCATTTTCTGATTTCCTTACAGAGGAATTCTTGTGGAGATGCTAAGAATATGTTAACCTTTTTTATCTGGCATCCTCTTAATGAAAACTCTGTTAACCAAACAGAGCACTTTTAAAACCCGTGTGGGCTGTTTCGGTTAACGACATCACCTTCCTCACACTTCACCCGGGCCCCGCCTGTTGCCGCCACCTCATCCTAATTTCAGTTGAGCACCCTGGCATTTCACCCTCATCGGCCCTTGCCTAGACTCTTTCCTCCTCCAGGGAAAGCTTAATCTTTCACAAGGACCAAAGTGAGCCCGATGTTCCGTAAACGTACAAAGACCCTCTGTTGTCTAGAGCAGCGGTCCTCAACCTTTTTGGCACCAGGGACCGGTTTCGTGGAAGACCATTCTTCCACGGACTGGGGGCCGGGGGCAGGGGCGATGGTTCAGGCAGTAACGCGAGTGACGGGGAACTGCAGGTGAAGCTTCGCCCTCCCACCCGCCGCTCACCTCCTGCAGTGCGGCCCGGTTCCTAACAGGCCATGGACCGGTACTGGTCGGCAGTCCAGGGGTTGGGAACCTCTAGTCTATAGAATAGAGTTCAGGCTCCCCCAAAGGGGATGCCAAGCTGTCTCCAAGCCGACTCCAGCCATCTGTCCGCCCTAAATCACCAGCCACACACTTCGGCTTCAGTTTGCACGCCCCGTATCGGTTGCCCAACACAAGCCCACCCTGTTGCTCTTCTGTTCATGTGTTTTGCCCCCTCAGCCTGTAGTAGCCCTCTGCCTAGCCTCAGCCTGCCTCCATCCTCCCGTTGTCCCCGGTCTGCTCTAGTGCTTACTCTTCAGTGAGGTCTTCTCGGACCTGCCCTTCAGAATCAACTTATCCCATCTCCCTTCGACCTCAGTGCCCCCACGGCACCTGGTTTATACCAACATTGCAGTAATCTTGGTTTCTCCTTTTTGCCATGTACTTTAGGTATTTGTAGACGCTTCTCTCCTCCAGCATAAGCTCCAGAATGCAGGAATTCTGTCTCATTTTGCTTTATGTCATTTTCACGCCAGAACTTTTATTTTTAAGAGATGTTAAATTAAAATGGCAACATTGATTGGCATACATAATAACGACTCTTAGACACTGCAGTGCCCTGCATAATTTGTGCCCATCATCATTTTACTAAATTGCATGTATTATTTCACAGTGTTCAAAATCATCCGTAAGCAACAAATGCTTGTGAGTATCTACTGTCTCTGAGGTTCTGGTGGGAACACGCCGGTGAGAAAGGCTGAAGGTTTCGGTTCTCATGGCACCTACGTTCTGTTGGAAGGAGATCGGGAGTCAAAAAGGAAACATAAATTTAGATAGTGAAATGTGCGATGGAGAAAACAGAGCAGCGTTTAGATAAGGGAGAGCTCTTCGAGAAGGGGTGATCAGAAACACCTCTTTGCGTTGAGTAAGTGGCCCTTGAGCAGACCTAAATATTGAGAAGGATGCAGCCAGGCGAAGATCTGGTGCAGAGGTGGTTCACCAGAGGTGAAGCAAGAAGTGTGTGTAGGGACTTCCCTGGTGGCTTAGTGGTTGAGAGTCGCCTGCCGATGCAGGGGACATGGGTTCGTGCCCCGGTCCGGGAAGATCCCACATGCCGCGGAGCAGCTGGGCCCGTGAGCCATGGCTGCTGAGCCTGCGCGTCCGGAGCCTGTGCTCCACAACGGGAGAGGCCACAGCAGTGAGAGGCCCACGCACCACAAAAAAAAAAAAAAAAGAAGAAGAAGTGTGTGTAGACCTCAGGGCACAGATGAGCTTGGCATCTTCAAAAAAGGGGAAAAGTTCAGGTGGCTGGAGGGTAGAGTACCAGTGGTGGAAGAGTGAGCTGAAGTCAGAGAAGGAGGTTGCCACCAGGTCGTGATGGTGACAGTAAGAAGTCTGGGTTGAAATGTCAGTGACTGACATCTTTTGTGTTTGGAAGCAGCATCTGTTAACAAAGTCACGTGATTACGTTAAATGATAGAATTGACTACAGCAAGTTTTATGCCTACTCCAAATCCAAGTGGGAGTGTTCTGCACTCCGAAAATAATAGAAACATAAGGTCACTGTTGGGTATATTAAAGGGATGCCGGGATGTTCATTCTTTACGGATTTTCTTGTAAGCACAGTGGCAGCGGCAATTGCTTTGTCAAACCTTGGGACTCCATCAGCCATCCTCCACATCATTTTGCTCAGTTTTCCTAATATTTCTCAGTCTTCTGCATACCCTCAAGCCACTGAGACAGTCACTTGCTGAATCTTGTCTTCAGCTGTCACACCAACTGCTTTCTGCATGAATGATCTGATTGGCTTTCCTGGCACTCACATCTCCTTAGTAGAGTTTTCCAGAAGAACCCAACAAACTTTTTGTAACCCTGTGCTTTTGAGAGACCTAATCATGGTATGTGGGAATGTAAGAGAAAAATCAAATCCCCAGACTCTAGAGCCTGAAGAAAAGGAAATTCAAGAAGTGACATCCGTGGAGCACCTGCACTATGTCAGGCATTTTTCATACACTGTCCCATTCGGTCTCCATAAGCCTGTGAGCTTATCATTAGCTCCGCTTTTTAGATGCAGCAACAGGCACAGAGGGACGAGCTTGTCCAAGTGATAGGGCTCTTGGTTGCTTGCAGTCTCCCTGTCTAACCGCACCGCTGAGTGTCTCCAGTGACTTGAGTGAGTGAGTGTGTGTGTGTGTGTGTGTATGTGTGTATTCCCAACACATTTGAGGACCCGCATGCCTCCTGTTCCATTTCTTCTTAAGTGGAAAGAGTTGAGTGGCCCACTTTTTGCTTGTTCTGTCTTGTTTTTGAGAGAAAGGGCTCTTGGAGCCTTGAGAAAATAATAAAAATATAAAAATAATTATTATTTTAGCATAGAAGCGGAGGGAGGGAGAAGCAAGATCCCCATAGGTATTGAGCACATGCTGTACTTAGAAGATTTCCTGGGTGGGGGAACATGGTTTGCTACACAAAGGATGTTTTTGTCCCCCCCCACCTTTTTTTTTTTTTTTACATATAGGGTTAATAAAACACCAGTATTTTTAAAAAATAAATAAATAAATAAATTTATTTATTTATTTTTGGCTGCATTGGGTCTTCGTTGCTGCACGCAGGCTTTCTCTAGTTGCGGCAAGCGGGGGCTACTCTTGCGGTGCGCGGGCTTCTCATTGCGGTGGCTTCTCTTGTTGCAGAGCACGGGCTCTAGGCGCACGGGCTTCAGTAGTTGCGGCTCGCAGGCTCAGTAGTTGTGGCTCATGGGCTCAGTTGTTGTGGCACACGGGCTCAGTAGTTGTGGCGCACGGGCTTAGTTGCTCCGTGGCATGTGCAATCTTCCCGGGCCAGGGCTTGAACCCGTGTCCCCTGCATTGGCAGGAGGATTCTTAACCATGGCACCACAAGGGAAGTCCCAAAACACCAGTATTAAACTGTGCTGTAGTGTGCTGTTTAAAAACAAAGATGTTGGAAATTGCTTTAAAGTTCTGTCCTGGAGTTTCTTCTGGTGTGTGGGGAAGATGCCTCTCTCTACCAAATGTGAACGACTTCTTTTCCAAAAGGCTCTAATTTTCTGAGGATTCAGAATAAATGCCTTACATTTGGAGAGTGCTTTGTGGTTTTCAAAGCACTCCCATGTACATTATCTTATTTAACCTTCACATTGACCTTGCCAGGCAGTCAGGGCAGATATTACTGTTCCCATGATTCATAGGTAGAAATGTGAAGCCCAAGAAGAGAAAGGAGGGGTGTGGGGAAGAGTTGGTTAATGTCACAAAGCCATGACGGGAACCCAGGTCTTAGCTTTTCTTTCTACTCGAGCGTATTGCCTTTTTGTTTTTGTTAACTCCAAATGAGGGACAATCACATTTGCGTCTGGATCAGTAACAGTGATGCGTACTACTTTCTTATAGGTCCAGTTATCCTTGACTGCCATATATGGATTCCCAAAACTCTCTGAAGGAAACAGTCCTCGTTACAGGAGGAGGTGGCTATTTTGGCTTCCGGTCAGTGCATCTGCAAAATATGTCCATGGAATTATTTTATTGGTAGTTGCTGGGAAAAGTATAGCTTTCAGCTCACACTAATGCAGTGCAGACTTTTACTTGTTTATATAGTGTTAAACCAGGAATGAACCGTGTTGCCCACGGCTCAGATACTGAAATGGAGAACTACAGGTACATGCTGCTTTAAGAAAAATTCTTTATAAAGCCATTGAATGCGGGAGGGGAGATATGCACACCACCGAAAACAATTTAACATAATCGCTGTTTTTTCACAATTACCTTATCATTCATAAATATTCTGAAGAATAGATGGTGAATGGGGGGTGGGGGAATGTAACATGTAGACATCACCGTCTTTGAAGATAAAGCCTCTCTCATTTTAATTTAAGTGAATGTGAAGATTCTCATTTTTGAATATTTGCATAAGTAAGACTTGTACCAGTGAACATGTAAAGTGAGGAGCTCAGGATAAGCCAAGAAGACTGGGAAAATTATTTTACACACTTCTCCTAGGCACAGCTTAGAAGTGATTTGATCTGACTTTTACTCTTGCTTGTTTCAGCCTAGGCTGTGCTCTGAACCAGAAGGGAGTCCGTGTGATTCTGTTTGACATCAGCAGCCCTGCTCAAACCATTCCAGAAGGAATCAAGTTTATCCATGGAGACATCCGCCACCTCTCTGACATAGAGAAAGCCTTCCAGGATGTGGATGTCGCTTGTGTGTTCCATATTGCCTCTTACGGTATGTCAGGGCGCGAGCAACTGAATCGAAACCTGATTGAAGAAGTGAACGTGGGGGGCACAGACAACATCCTCCAGGCTTGCAGGAGGCGAGGGGTGCCAAGGTTAGTTTATACGAGCACCTTCAATGTCATCTTCGGAGGTCAAGTTATCAGAAATGGAGATGAATCTCTGCCTTACCTACCTCTTCACCTCCATCCTGATCACTACTCTCGGACCAAATCTGTTGCAGAGAAGAAGGTGCTGGAGGCCAATGGTACAGCCCTGGAAAGGAGTGATGGGGTCTTGAGAACCTGTGCTCTGAGGCCGGCTGGCATCTATGGGCCTGGAGAACAGAGGCACCTCCCCAGGATAGTAAGCTACATTGAGAAGGGCCTGTTCAAGTTTGTGTACGGAGACCCCAAGAGTCTGGTTGAATTTGTCCATGTGGATAACTTGGTGCAGGCTCACATTCTGGCTTCAGTGGCCCTGAAAGCTGACAAGGGCCACATTGCCTCTGGGCAGCCCTACTTCATCTCAGATGGCAGACCTGTGAACAACTTTGAGTTCTTCCGGCCTTTGGTTGAGGGCCTGGGCTACAAGTTCCCATCCATCCGCCTGCCCTTGACTCTCATCTACTACTTTGCTTTCCTAACCGAGACGGCCCACTTCATTCTGGGTCGACTGTACAACTTCCAGCCCTTCCTCACCCGCACTGAAGTTTACAAAACCGGCGTCACACATTACTTTAGCCTAGAGAAAGCCAAGGAGGAGCTAGGTTATGAGGCTCAGCCATTTGACCTCCAGGAAGTAGTAGAATGGTTTAAAGCCCATGGTCATGGCAGAAGTCCTGGAAGTCGTGACTCTGAGTGTCTTGTTTGGGATGGGCTGTTGGTCGTACTCTTGGTTATAGCGGTTCTCGCATGGCTGCCGCCTTCTGTGATTCTGTCAGTGTGAAGGAGGAGCTAGAAATAAGGAGCTGATCACACTTGCTGAGATGGTTTTCAAGAAACACAGGTTTTGGACTTGGTGGCACAGTGGTAAAGAATCCGCCTTCCAATGCAGGGGACATGGGTTCAAGCCCTGGTCCAGGAATATCCCACGTGCCGCGGAGCAACTAAGCCCGTGCGCCACAACTACTGAGCCTTCGCTCTAGAGCCCTCGAGCCACAACTGCTGAGCCCGCATGCCACAACTACTGAAGCCCGTGCGCCTAGAGCCCATGCTCCGCATCAAGAGAAGCCACCACAGTGAGAAGCCCACACACTGCAACAAAGAGCAGCCCCCGCTCGCCGCAACTAGAGAAAGCCTGTGCACAGCAACGAAGACCCAACGCAGCAAAAATAAATAAATAAATTTATAGGAAAAAAACCCCACACAGGTTTGAAAAATAGACAGACAGATAGACAGACAGATAGACCTGGTGTCAGATTTTGGATCTCCAAATCGCTGCTTAAGAATAGATTCTTGGATTAAGTCTTTATTTCCTACCTCCTTGCACAAATCATGAAGGGAGAAATAGAAGGGAAAGAGGGAAGAGATATGGGGATATATGTATATGTATAACTGATTCACTTTGTTATAAAGCAGAAACTAACACACCATTGTAAAGCAATTATACTCCAATAAAGATGTTTAAAAAAAAAAGATAAGTTTGAGATTTGGTTCCTTGGGTCCTTCTTTCGATCAGTACAGTACAAGTCACTCTGGAGCCATAGAGCTAAACTTGCTTAGATGGGAAATGTCTTGCTTGAATTTCTCAGAAGCCAAAAATGTACTTACTTCCATTCCGTACACTCGGTATCTGCTTCACGCGGGCTAAAACACACACTGATACGGGAACGGCAGGATGCTAACAGGCTTGAAAATGTGTGAAAAACACCAACTGGGCTACAGCCCAAGCCTCTGAGGAGATGGTGGCCGTCACAGAGGAGGTATTTGCTGTTCACGGCGTGCGTTTTGGGAATTAGCTTTTGCCCTTTGTGATATAAGGGTGTTATGCCTGTGTGACCACATGGTAATGTTGATGTTGACACAAATCACAAATAGACCTTTCTCTTGCCTCGCAGGATTCTTTTGAGGGTTAAATTAGACAAGGCATATAAAGTGCCACTCAACACGCTTAAGCCATTTTTTTTGTTTTTTGGTGTACACGGGCCTCTCACTGCCGTGGCCTCTCCCGTTGCGGAGCACAGGCTCCGGACGCGCAGGCTCAGCGGCCACGGCTCACGGGCCCAGCCACTCTGCGGCATGTGGGATCCTCCCGGACCGGGGCACGAACCCGCGTCCCCCGCATCGGCAGGAGGGCGCTCAACCACTGCACCACCAGGGAAGCCCTAAGCCATTATTTTTATCAATATTGTTATTATGCATTCCTTATGAGGGTTTTCTTCCTCAGGGTATTCTGTTTAGAGGGTGCTGATGTGACTGACCTTTCTGGAATGCCTTTGTGGTGTGTCCTCAGAGTCTGTAACGAGCGTGTTTAAATATATTCAGTGTTTGTAAAGTTGTGGTCTCTGAGGAGAGATCGAAGTCTAGGAAACAGCTAAAAAGCTGATGATTCATGAGGATGTTCAAGCTAATGATGCCATTTGCAATTAAAAAATAAAGCATAACTCTCAAGCGATAGACTGGTTTTCTTACTGGGAAGAATTTCGGTTCTCTGAAGGCCACTTCCAGTGAGGAATGTTCTGAACGATGGCAGCATCGTCTGGCCACCCCGGTGACTGCTGTGGCACACGTTCAGGTTGCACTGTTGCGTGGGAACGAAAGTGGAAAGAAGACCCAGAGTCTTTACCCAATCCATGTTTCCAGCTATAGAAAGGACAGTATTCACACATCTTAAGAAGGACAGATGGCTGTGGAAAGTCATGTTAGAGTTGTCCTGAGAGTATTTGTAGGAGGAGGATGCTGGAGAAATAGGCCCTGGCACCTGCCACCTGGCTGTTTTGGGAAAAGCGCTCATCTTGATACCAGAAGACCTGTAACCATGAATATCTTGTGTGGCCCTAACCAAGTAGCTGAAGCCTCTGTAGGGCCTCATTTGCCTCCTTTGGGAAATAGGAATGACTGTATTTGCCCTTTCTACACAGGGTTGGTTGTGTGCGTAAAATAAGACGCAGCGAAAGTACTTCTAATATATAAATTGCAATGTGAACATGAGGTGGTGGTAGTGATTGTTTTTCGTAAAGTAACTGTAGAGTCTTTTATATCATGAGATGCTTTTGCTTTTTAGTCTGAAGCGAAGTTGTCTGAGTACCTACAGCATATGTAACACTCCGGGTGCTAAAGGGCAGGTTTCTCTGCCCTTTACAGACTTACAGTCCAGTAATGGCATGGTGTGTCCATACGCAAAGGTGACTGAGAAACCAGGTAAGTACAGGAAAACATTGATCCGTTGTTACTGAGAGGTCTCACAGACTTTCAAAACATGTTTTTAATGAAGTCCTTCAAAAGAATGATAGACATTTCTCAGTTTTCTTAAACTAGGTATACTGAGCACGGGGAGGGGGGTGTGTTTCTTGTTTTGTTCTTGTTTTACACAATCAAGGTGTCTAAATGAAATTCAGGATTGATAAGTGGGCTTTATTGTTATCCAGGTATGAGACATTTGGCCTTTCTGCAACATTTGACACAGTTGTCCACCCTCTCCTTGAAACACAGTTCCTTTACTTTTCATGCACTTGAACTCTTTTGGCCTTTCTCCTTGTGTTAATTATTTATTGCTCCATAACAAGTCACCTCAAGACATATCTTAAAATAACAAACATTACCTTGTAGTTTCTGTGGGTCAGGTATTTGCGTGTGGCCTACCTGGGTAAGCTTTTGCTTATGGTCTCATGAGGGTCATCTCATGATGTCAGCTGGTGCCACAGTCATCAGAAAGCTTGACTGAAGCTAGAGGATCCACTTCCAGGATCATCCCCGTGACTGTGGGCAGGACACCTCAGTTCCTCACCACGTGAGCATCTCTGTTGGCCTGCTTGAATGTCCTCATGACACAGCAGCTGTCTTCCCCCAGAGCAGGTGATTCAAGAATGCAAGGTGGAAGCTGCAGTGTCTTTCATGACTTACCCTCAGAAGTCACATACTGCACTCCACAATATACACAGTTCCCACAGGTCAATCCTCTTCAGTGTGGGAGGGAGCTACCCAAGGGTATGAGTACCAGAAGGAAGGGGAGTGTTGGGGGCCATCTTGGAGGCTGGCCTGCACCCTCTGACTCATCCTTTCTTTTCCAGGAAAGGTAGCTCATATACAGCTACACAGTTTTCTCAGCCTGCTTCCACCCAGTAGAATTTGGGGTGTCCAAAGCCTCTTTGCCTTTTGTACCGTATCCCTGTCAGTCCTAATCTGAACACTGTGTGTCTCCTCTGAGTCTTCACTGCAGTTCACTCCATTAGGCAAAAGCCACACCCACAAATTTCTTTGAGATACATTCTTCTCTACTTGGGGTTTCTGCTCAGACTGCTGAGGGACAAGTGCCCGTAAGCTTCCTAGAAGCCTTGCTGTTTGAACAGCCCTCTGAGGCACCCCCTTAGGTCTCTCCTGGGCCTTAAAAGATTTTAGCTACAACCTTGGTCGTGCACTGTCATTTCCATAATATATGGGCTACACAGGTTACTCCACATGGGAGGAGACTCAAGGACATGAATACTGGGAGGTGGGGATTGTTGGAGGCCATGTGGGAGACTGCTACCACATTTCTGCATCTCACCAGTTTTCCCATCTCCTCCACACCAGTTTTACATGGTAGATTTCTTCAGTGCTCAGTGCTAGGCCCTCTGCTAACACCAAAGTTTCTCCCTAAGTGATCTAGTTCAAGCCCCTGGTGTTAATTTCCATCTCTATTCTGAATACGTACTACTACGTTTATAGTTCCGGCCCAGACCATTCTTCTCAGCTCCAGACCCAGCCAGCCAGCCACCTCTGCATCTCCGCCTGGATATTTCACAAGCACCTTTCAGTCAACGTATCCAAGATGGAATTCACAATCCCTCCAAATTCTTACAGGGTTCCTTTCCTTAACAGATGTCACCAGGGTTGAATTTCTCATGCCAGAAATCTGGGATAATCTTTGACCCCTGCCTCCCGTTAACTTGACACACCTAATCCACCTTTAGCCCTTGATCTTACCTTCTGCTCACGCCCAGTGTACAGGTGTTACTTCTCTCCCCTTAGGCTCCAACAATAGCCTCTTTTCTCTTCCATGTGCATCCACTTCTGCATCCCTCCATGCCTGGATCCATTCTCCACATACCGAGCAGAGTGGTCCTATAAAGATGTAAATCTACGTCACTTCCCTGCTCGAAACTCTCTGTAGGTTTAGGTTGAGAATCCTCACTGTAACCCGAAACTCTGCCTGATCTGAGCCCCACCTACTGCTCCCTGCTCATCTCACACTATGCTGCCTTCTCTGCCCAGCTACACTGGCGTCTTGCAGGTTCCTAAGTTCCAAGCTTCTCACACCTCCTGCCCCACTTATTGACCTTATAATGTTTATTTCATATCTCAGCTTAATTTTCTTCCAGAGGCATTCTATGATCCTAACAATTTAGGCTTGGTCCTCCTGCTACAAGCCCTCATAACACCCTGCTTTTATAGCCTTTATCACAACTGTAATAGTTTGAGTAATCATTTGTGGAATGCCTGTAAACTCCACGAGGGCAGGAACTTCATATTGCTTGCTATTGTACCCCTAATGCCTAGTACAATACAGGAATTCAGGAAGTATTTGTTGAATTCATGCTATTTTTCTTTCTAAGGGTGACTACCCCTTTCTGTCGCGTATATAACTTACTGTTTCTAATCTCTTGAAGACTGGGAAAATATCCAACCTATTAGAATTGTGTGTTGACTAAGTCAAGACTAGATGAAGTCTAATAAATAATGTTATTCTGCATATGATGTGGTGGCACTCCCTCCATATCTGAGCCAAACTGACCACTTTAAAGAACTCAATCTGTTATCTGAAAGGCAACTGCTTTCCTTTCTAGGGTCAGGAGATACTGCAGTTGAGGAATTCCATTATTCTACGGTTCCCAACTTTCCTCCCCTTTCCTCAACCGTGGGTGGAATCCCTAAACTTGCACAGAGCCATGAAATGATGGCCACACTGTGGGTGTGGAGGCTCTCCTAGATGCCTGGGCATAAGCCACCCAGTACTGCCACCCCAACCTCTGCTTCCAAGGAGTAGGTGGGCAGGTATCGTAAGCCTGCTGGAGGATCACACCATGTGACAAAGACTCCTGTCATGGAACCCAAAGGTAATGCCAAAGCTGCCCATGTCTGCAAAAAGGAAGAGGGGCCTAGTACGCCTGTTCAAGTCCGTGATGTCCTTCGTGCTGCTCCCGTCATGGGTGGCAGAGGGTGCCCTGTTACGAATTGTAGCAGTTACCCGAGGGCCAAATGACTAATTCTGACACCAAATTACCTAGGCTATAGTATTTCTCAAGCCTACAGAGTAGGCCCAGGGATTCTTTTCAAGAGGTTTAATTTTCCTAAATCACTTAACATGGAGACTGTAAGAAAGCCAGTATTGCTTTGTCATAGATTTAATTGGTTTACTAACAATTCTTGGGGCAACTTCTACCTTGTATTCCTTCCAAATCTCCAGCAGTTCCCCTAGCCTTACAGACACGTTAGAAGAAATAGCCTGCAGAATTCCACCCCCTTCCTCGCACCCACCCTCAACCCAGCTGTGCACCCTGGAGCTAATGGCCCCCCTGTTAGCCGGCAGCTCACACCAGCAGTTCGTGGCTTATTAAAACTGCCACTGTTTGCTAGCATCCCTTGCTGTGGCAGATGACTCTCGACTCCCCTTTTCGAAGCCAGAAACCCATTCCCAGCCCTTCGGTAGGGCTGACCTCCACTTGCAAGGCCTGACCAATCAGAAGGCTGTCATCCTTCTGACCGCAGTCATTGGGCCAAAGTGAGCCAATGAGCGTCCTCCTCTCAACTTTTCTCCGAAAGCTCTGGAGGGAAAGTCTTTTTGCGGAGGTTGCTTCTGTGGGGTGGATAGGCTTTGGGGCTACCGTGGACTGGCCTACCCCAAAGGAGAGACTGAATTCCGATAATGTTTGGGCTCCTGGCTCCCAGCTGTGAATTAAGTACAGCCGGACCAAGAAATGGAGAGAGAGGAGTTCCTTGAAGACGTCACTGCGGCTCTGCCACCCACCCGTGCCCAAGGCTAACTTCATCCTGGATCATGCTGTCATGTGAGTCTCGGTATATTTTATTTTCTGCTTAGTCTTTTGAGTTGGGTTTTTCTCCATGAATTGGAAAAGGTCTTGGCTTATAGTCTCCACAGCCCACTCCTGGGCACAGGTGAACATACTCTGTGGTTTCCAAAGACACTCCATTCTCCTGTGTGCCCTCTTCCCTTAAAAAGGGGGCCTCTTTTAGCTCCTGGGGAACTGAACATTTGCTGGAGTTCTTCCAGAACAGACTAATTTCCTTTTCTAGAGTCGTGTATGTTTGGGCTGGGCCCGTGTTGAAGCAGTCTTGTTCAACCTCTCTTGTTCTGTGATAAGAAAATTATTTGACAAAGTAGTTTGTTCCTCGGAATTTTGGCGTCCTGTGAGCGCAGGGACCATGTCTGTTTTGTTGAGTTCTTTATTCAGAGAACATGTTCCTTCATCGATCCAATAAATGCTTGTTGATTGGCTGAATGCATTTATCAGCCAAGTGACCTCACCTGAGATTACGACTCTGATATCCCAGTTATTCCTTCCTTTAAACCTGTAGCTCCCACCCCTACCTGAAAAAGAGAACACTGGAGGCCCGAGTTTAAAAATATAGTATTTAAAAAGACAGTATTCCATACAGTATTATTAACCACAGTCATCATGCTGTATATTAAATATAAGTCTCTAGATTTATTTCTGAGGCTCTCGTGACAAAAAAAGCTAACTATGCGAGGAGAAATGTTAATTAGCTTGACTGTAGTAATCATTTCACTTTGTCTATGTATATCAAGTCATCATGTTTTGCACCTTAAATATATACAGTTTTGATTAAAAAAAAGAAAAGAAAATACAGGTTCCAGAGGAGTGATGTCATGCAGAATAGGAGAGCGGGAAGCTCTAGGGTCAGTCCTTTGCCAAAACAACCACTAAACTGGGAGGAAATTGAACCAACAATTGCAGAACGCTTATGTATACTTTAACACACACACAAGAAAATATATGTATGCGTAAATATATGCAAAGTCTGAACTCTTCCCCTGGCGGTTCTGGTTCAGGTCTGTGTGTGTTGGGAATCTGCACTCCAGGTGTTTCTTATCTTCCAACAAGGAGGTGGAAAATGCTGCCGGATAACAAACACGTGCTCCCTTTGCAAGACGCTAAGTGAGCGGCTCCTGAATTCTCATTGCTCTTCCCCTTCCAGTGCTTTGCTACAGCAAGTGCTCAGCACACCTTTGCTGAATGAATGGAGGGGGAGATGGGGCTCACCAAAGGACCTTAGACTCAGGTGGCCTCCTGCGTCCTCTTTTCAACAATAGGCCCAGTTGTTTGTTGACTGACAAGCACGCTACTTCTCAGTGCTGACTCCTCCAGGCCACCTGGAACCTGCTTCCCTTGGCCAAAAGGCTCCTTTAGCAACCCATCGGGTTGGGCCTGGTTACCTGATCTTTTGGGCACAAAGGAGCCATTGCTATTGAAAATCTAACCAGAAATGGAGTCAACCAGACCACAGCATCTCTAAGCTATGCAAATCCATACGACGTTACCCTTCTGTATTTTAGAACTCCATGCACACCAGGGAAGATACTTCTGCTATTGAACTCGAGTAATTATGACGGAGGCAAAATCTAGCTTACTACCAAGAAATCACGTATAACAAAATGACCTGGGCAAGTGTCTTTCAGCCAACAGGGGTTGATCTGCAGTAATTTGCAATGTTTATTTTTAACAGCTGGTTGAAGCATGCAAGTAATTAAAAAATTCTTCATTACTAATATGTCGAATTTTAATCCTGGCAAATATTCTAGATGTATTATTTTTCTCCGGTCCTCCAGGGGAGCCTTATTACAGATCTAAAAGTAAAATACTTTCTTACCAATACATATTTTTAGGTTTTGTTATTAGAATGAGTTGCCATGCGCTCCTAACCACCTCTAGGAGCTAGTGTCCTGAATAGCTAGTATGAAATGCTGCCCAGCTTTGAAGAGAAATTATTTGCTGTGTTGCTGGGGCAGTTACAACACCCTCACTGAGTTGGGGTCATGCAACTTCTTCAGGGGGTTTTTGCCTCTGGGCATGTTTATCATTGGGATAATGATGGATGTAATCCATCACTCTCATTAATGAAATTATTCAAAGAAGTTCATTCTTACTAGTTAATTACTACAATTTGTTGAGCTATGACTATGTGTAAGACTCTCTATATTTCTTAAGCTCATTTAATTCTCTCAATGCTTTAAAAGTGGGCACTTTTTATCATCTCCAGTGTACATGTGAGGAAATGGAGCTCTAGGGAGGTGGAGTATTCTTGCCCAAGGTCACCCAAAGTCACTTGGCTAGGAAGTGGCAAAGCTTAATCCAGACACCAACTCTTTTTTTTTTTTAATTGCGATATAGTTGATTTACAATGTTGTGTTAATTTCTGCTGTACAGCAAAGTGATTGAGTTATACATATATATACATTCTTTTTCATATTCTTTTCCATTATAGTTTATCACAGGATATTGAATATAGTTCCCTGTGCTATACAGTAGGATGTTGTTGTTTATCCATGCTGTATATTAATAGTTTGCATCTGCTAACCCCAAACTCCCACTCCATCCCTCCCCCAACTCCCCTTCCCCTTGGCAACCACAAGTTTCTCTGTCTGTGAGTCTGTTTCATAGATAAGTTCATTTGTGTCATGTTTTAGATGTAAGTGATATCATATGGTATTTGTCTCTCTGACTTCACTCAGTATGATCCATGTTGCTGCCAATGGCATTATTTCATTCTTTTTCACAGCTGAGTAATATTCCACTGTGTATATGTACCACATCTTTATCCATTCATCTGTCAATGGACAGATGCTTCCATGTCCTGGCTATTGTAAATAGTGCTGCAGTGAACATTGGGGTGCATGTGTCTTTTTGAATTATGGTTTTCTCAGAGTATATGCCCGGTAGCGGGACTGCTGGATCATATGGTAATTCTATTTTTATTTTTTTAAGGAACCTCCATACTGTTCTCCATAGTGGCTGTATCAGTTTACATTCCCACTAACAGTGCAAGAGGGTTCCCTTTTCTCTACACCCCCTCCAGCATCTATTGTTTGTAGATTTTTTTGATGATGGCCTTTCTGACCATGTGAGGTGATACCTCATGGTAATTTTGATTTGCATTTCTCTGATAATTAGTGATGCTGAGCATCTTTTCATGTGCCTCTTGGCCGTCTGTATGTCTTCTTTGGAGAAATGTCTATTTGGGTCTTCTGCCCATTTTTTTGATTGGGTTGTTTGTTTTTTGATGTTGAGCTGCATGAGCTGTTTGTACATTTTGGAGATTAATGAGACGGTATTTTTTAAGTTTCAGGTAGATGATACCATGCTAGAGAAAAAATGGTAACCTATGCCTCTTTGCTTTAAATTTTGATATATTTAAACACTTACAATTGTTGAAACTGCACAGTTCAGATTGGGACTGGAACCCACAATCTCTGAACCACACTCCTTTGCATGGGACTGGAACCCAGCCACACTTCAGGTGTGACTTGAACTCACAATCTCCCAGCAAAAACTGCACACCTGGGCTTCCCTGGTGGCGCAGTGGTTGAGAGTCCGCCTGCCGATGCAGGGGACACGGGTTCGTGCCCCGGGCCGGGAAGATCCCACATGCCGCGGGGCGGCTGGGCCCGTGAGCCATGGCCGCTGAGCCTGCGCGTCCGGAGCCTGTGCTCCGCAACGGGAGAGGCCACAGCAGTGAGAGGCCCGCGTACCACAAAAAAAAAAAAAACAAAAAACTGCACACCTGGTCACAGGACTTAATGAAGCTCAGGTTCTTTATCTCTCAGTGCAGAAGGAATTCAGGGAGAGGAAAAGTGATAGGCAAGTAGATTATTAATATAGGACGTTTGTGAGGGATACAAAAGGGCAGGTGAAAGGGCTCTGCCCCGAGAATTAAGTGGGCTACATTTTTATAATTAAAGGAAAGTGGGGAAGGAGAGAAGACCACCTTCTTCCTCATTCTTTGAGTAGATGTCAGGCTTACATCACTAGCTCCTCCTTCACATCAGGTAGGAGAGTGTTTGACCCTGTAAGGCCAAATAGGACTGTCATGGCGCTATTCAAATCAGCAGAAGGGTGGTAACATACACTAAAATATGTTAAATCATCTCAGGTCTCAGTATAATGAGGGTCTTCTGCTTCGGGATGTCACCTTTCCCTTATATTCCTGTCCTTGGTCCTAAGGATCATTATCTTGCTGAAGTCGACCAGCAGGATGCAGGCCTCGTTTTTTTCGCTTAATGACCTAGGGCATATCTTGTCTTTTTATTTAGGGTCTTATAGTTCAGCAAGCCTGCTTCTTTTCGTGGTGTTCTGATAGTTTTCCTGAGCTATCATTAGCTCACAGTGGTCTCCCAAAATTCCCTAAAGCTCCTTCTCTATCTATAATCCTCCAGTGGGATTTCTAAAGCTACCTGTGTAACTATCCTACTCTATCCCTATCACTGTGTCTTGGTTTTAAAGCTGAAAGGGTCAAGCTCTTAATTCTGTATGCAGAATACTTCTTTTCAGTTTTAAAGTAACTATAAATAATTCATAAAGGAATTTTCCTTATAAGAAGTTAAAACACTGCAGACGAGGCTGAAGAACCCTTTTACCAATGTGTCCCAAATTATGTACATGTAGGTATTGTATAGCAGATTAGGCTGTAGTGTTCATTACTATCTCCATACTATTGTATTCTACCTCACATTTTCTTCTGCTACTTGTGTTTCTCACTGAATTGTGCATCATGATGATCTACTGATAATAGTATATATTCCTTGTTCGCTGATGTAGGAGGTGTGCAGGTGTATGAATATGGTGACTGTATGTCCCAGGTCTGACTGTATGCCCAGGACAGTTGTGATTTTATGCCTGTAGTCCCATCCGAATTTTTAATACTGCCCCTTTTCACTCTCAAATGTGTCCCATTTTGTATAAGGAATTATTTGGTCACTCTCTATATAAGATACTACAGTTATAATAGAAAGGATTACATAGTTTCCCATAATATCTGTATTACAAGTTGTAGTGAAGTGGTTTTGAGGGAAAAATAATCACTTTGAATGTGTACAGTAGAATCTAGTAGGAAATGCTAAATTCTGAGTATGCAGCAATATTCTACCAACACTGAAATATCGTTATCAAATTACCTAGCTAAACAGAATTTTATGTATGTGTTTATCAGCAATCCTTTAATGTAACTGGCAGCAAAACAGATTTACTGGTGGAAGAGAAGGTAATCTCACATCCGAGAGTCTGAGAGCAGACACTGGCACTGTACTACACTGAATGCTGGTAACTAGAAAAAGTCGCGATGTAAAACATATTTGAAGGAATGCCTCTACCATGCATGCAAAATAAAGCAAATAAAAATGGACAAAGCCATGTATCAAACTATAGTACATTTGAATAAATTCCTCTGCCAGTAGCCATTGTGCATGTAAAAAAGTATTTCAGTCAGTATTGGTACAAATTATGCAGGACAATGAATACACTTGAAAGAATTCCAATACCAACCTTTTGATTGAAGTAAAATAAACTATTTCTCAGGATACCATAGTATTCAAGCAACAAGAAAAACATTTCAATTCAAATAGAGCTTGCTATTTCAGTAAATACAGCAACCTGAGTCCAAAAGTATTTGTAAAATGCATTATAAATGTTTTACTTTTCATTTTTGCAAAATTTTAAAAGCCATCTGCGCTGCCTGAGCGCCGGTAATTCTCCTTATGATTGGCCATCACCGTGCTAGTAGTTGAGTCAATAATAGCCTCAAACGATGCATTGTCATTCTCAATATTATGGTTACTATTCTAGTAATCACATTGCTGCATCAAACTTGGGAAAGCCTGGGCCAGCCCTATGGGAACAGGTGCTCAGGTGGAACTGCCAGCCTGTGGCTCCCCAGGTGTGGGAAAAGCTCCTGTTCTGTGTGCACACCAGAACTTCCCTAACTCGTGTCGCCACGTACCTCTGGTTGTGCTCCATCTAATCTCCCACCTCCCTGCCGGTCTTCCAACATCATCAGCTTGACTCACCTGCCCTCAAGGGTGAAGTCTGAGTGCAGGGAGGTCCAACTCCTAGGGTGCCTTTCTGCTTCCCACCCTGGGCACGATGCTGGGCTGCAACTTAGCTTGAAGGAGGAGACTAGGAGTGTGAGTTTGGTGGCCCCCAGTGTAGATCTTGCCTTTGTGATACTGGACCACAACATGTGTGATACTTTGTGATATGATGATGTCATGGAACATGTCATATTTATGACCACCATAAGGTAGTCATACCTAATTCTTTTAACAGCTGCTTAGTATCAGTGGTTTCTTCTCACAACCATTGTCCAGAACTGAGACACACAGCGACCCCTAGACCAGCACTGGAAGGTAGTGAGGGAGATGGGGTCTGGGTGGGGCTTGGGTTGGGTTGGGTTGGCCACACTGTTCGTCTGCCTCTGAAGTGGCTGCACAAGTTTACCCTCCCCCCAGACCTGCTAGTCCCTCACCCCAGTTTTCTCACATTTAAATTTTTGCCAATCTGATGAGTAAAAAATGATTTATCATTTTAAACAATTTACACTTCTGTGATTACTACTGAAGATAGTACCTCGTCAAATACTTGGGAGACCTTTGGGTTTTCTCTCTTTTGAATTGCATGGTCACATTTTTCTCTCATCCTCTTTGTATGGGTTTGTAGGATATATTCAGGGTCATGTCTTTTATCACATAAGACATGGATAGGGTCAGGGGAGGACTAATTGGATGAACATGGTCAAAACATACAAACATCCAGTTATAAGGTAAAGAATTACTAGGGATGTAATGTACAGCATGATAAATAGAATTCACGCTGCTGTACGTTGTATATGACAGTTGTTAAGTGAGCAAACCCTAAGAGTTCTCATCACAGAGGAAATTTTTTTCTGTTTCTTTAATTTTGTACCTATATGACATGATAAATGTTCACTAAACTTGTGATAATCACTTCATGGTGTATGTAAATCGCATCATTATGCTGTATGTTAACCGTATCTCCGTAAAATTGGAAGAAAAAGAAGGCATGGACAGTATCTATCTCCACTTGCCTTTTAACCTTGTTTCAGTTGTCTTTTAAATTATATAGTACTTCTAATTTTGACATCAAATTAATGCATCTTTTTGGTTTTTTCTTTTTTTTTTTTAAGAAGATGTTGGGGGTAGGAGTTTATTAATTAATTAATTTATTTTTGCTGTGTTGGGTCTTCGTTTTCTGTGTGAGAGCTTTCTCCAGTTGTGGCAAGCAGGGGCCACTCTTCATCGCGGCGCGCGGACCTCTCACTATCACGTCCTCTCTTGTTGTGGAGCCCAGGCTCCAGAAGCGCAGGCTCAGTAGTTGTGGCTCCTGGGCTTAGTTGCTCCACGGCATGTGGGATCGTCCCAGACCAGGGCTCGAACCCGTGTCCCCTGCATTGGCAGGCAGGTTCTCAACCACTGCGCCACCAGGGAAGCCCCCTGTTTTTCTTTTGATATTTATTTGTGAAAGTCTTTCCCATTCAGAAGAAAAAATATTGAATATTTCTTATAATAATTTTAAAGTTCTGGTTTTTTACCCTGTTACCTTTATCTTGTATTTAGTTGTATAGACAATGGGAAGTAAATTCCTAACTTGGTGTCTTCTCAGTGAACAGTCATCTGGCTCAGTATAATTGGATTACTCATCCTTCTACTAAATTCAAATTTCTTCTCTCCCTCCCCTTCTCTGTCTCTCACCCACCTCCCTTCCTCTCTCTCCCTCTCCTCCCCCCTCCCGTCCTCCCCTCTCTCCCTCCCTTCTCCTCTGTGTCTCCCTCCCCTTCTCCCTCATCCCCTTCCCTTCTTCCTTCCCTCTCTCCTCCTCTCTCTCCCTTCCCTACCACCTCCTTTATGTCTCCCTTCCTCCCCCCTCCCCCTCCTTCTCCCTCTTCCTCCCACTTGTGTGTGTTTATGCAAAAACCAAAATCAATCTTGAAGTGATATCTGCAGTCCTGTGTTCACTGCAGCTTTATGCCCAATAGCCAAGATGTGGAAACAACCTAAATGCCCATAGACAGATGAATGGATAAAGAAAATAATGGTATATACGTACAGTGGAATATTATTCAACCATAAAAAAGGAAATCCTGTCATATGTTACAACATGCATGGATCTTGAGGACATTATGCTAAGTTAAATAAGCCAATCACAGAGGACAAATATTGCATGATTCCACTTACATGAAGCATCTAAGGTAGTCAAACTCGTTGAAACAGAAAATATTAGAATGGTGGTTGCCAGGGGCTGAGGGGAGGGGGAAATGGGGAGTTGTTGTTCACTGGATTTAAAGTTTTAGTCATGCAGGGCTTCCCTGGTGGCACAGTGGTTAAGAATCCGCCTGCCAATGCAGGGGACACAGGTTCGAGCCCTGGTCTGGGAAGATCCCACATGCTGCGGAGCACCTAAGCCCATGAGCCATAACTACTGAGCCTGCAGTCTAGAGCCTGCGAGCCACAACTACTGAGCCTGTGTGCCACAACTACTGAAGCCCATGCACCTAGAGCCTTGCTCCGCAACAAGAGAAGCCACTGCAATGAGAAGCCCGCGCACCGCAACGAAGAGTAGCCCCTGCTCGCCACAACTAGAAAAGGCCCACGTGCAGCAACAAAGACCCAACCCAGCCAAAAAAAAATTAAAAAAAAAAAAGTTTGTCATGCAAGATGCAAAATTTTAGAGACGTGCTGCACAACACTGTGCTCATTGTTAACAATACTGTACACTTAGAAATTTAAGTAGGTACACCTCATGGTATCTATTGTTCAACGTGGTTTTTCAAATATTCTTTTGCGTTAAAGTTTGGTAGAAGTTGTCCATAAAAATCATATGGAGTTGATGATCCCTGGAGGGCAGGTCTTTGGCCACTGTTTTTTCTTTGATTGTAACTGGATTGGTCTAGCTTCTAGTGATTCTTGGACATCTAATCATTTTTATTTTAATATAATATTGTCTAGTTTGTCTAGGCTCCCAAATGTTTATTATATTAATAGAGTTGAGTATAGTCTTTTCCTATACTATAGGAAAAGTATATAACTATACAGATTAAAAACTATACAGATTAAAAATTTTAATCTGTATAGTTTTTAATCTGTATAGTTATGCATGCTCTTTTTTCTCTCCTAGTACTGTTCATTTGAACTTTCTTTGCTTTTTTCCTTAATTTATCTATTTTATTTATTATTTTAGTCTTTTTAAAAGGTCCGTTTTATCAGTTTTATTAGATTGTAGTTTCTCTGCATCATGAATTTCTTTTATATTAATTTCATTTTTTACTTTTGAGGTTTTTTCCTAGCTTCTAAGTTAAAAGTTTAGCTCATTTATTTTCACTTACTCTTGTTTTGGAATAAACACACTTAAAGGTTTAATTTTTTTTGAGCAGAAGTTTTGTCCTTTCCCTTTAACCTAAAAATATTTTAGAAATAGGTTTTAAAGTTTTCAAGTGTAAGGACTTTGGGGGGATATCTTTACTTTGTTACTTCTTGTGGCAGTGAATTTGGACTTGTATTGGAGCTATTAAAAGCGTTCTTCCTCTCCCAATCCCCAGCCCCTGTGGCTTGGTGTCTAGTGAACATTTATAAATGTGCTGTGCTTGGACGAAACAAGTATCGTCTGTGTACAAAGCTCAGTGTGTTTGTAGAAGCATGTGTGTGCACTTGATCAAACTGTGACTTGCATTACTCAGAGGTTCTGTCCTTATTTTGTCTCCTTAAGCTATAGATTTCTGAGAGAGAACTCTGTCCCTCACTGTAATGAGCAACTTGTTGATTTTCTCTCCCAATCTGCTTTATGCTCTTCAAAGCTATGCTGTGAAAAGCATAAACGTTTGTGCTGATAACAGTTTGGGGCAGTGTTCTTGTTGTCAATGTAAAATGTTGCCCTTAGTGGTACCTACCTTGCATTGTAATTTGTCTGATTTAACAGTGCTACACCAGCTTAGCTTTTATTCAGCTTTGCCGGGTTCACCTTTTTATATAACTTTTTTCTTCCTCTCTTTCTATTCCTTTTGAAAATAAAACTTTAAAAATAGGAAAAATGAAAAGATAATACAACGGCATCTTCTCATTCCCCAGAATTATTAGCTGCTAATAATAACTGTTTCTTTTAGTCTGCCTCCCTCAGTCTCTCTTCCTCCCTCTGATCTCCACCCCTGCCCACCCCCCCCCCGACCCCGCGCCGAACCTCTCCTTCTCCTGCCTTTATTTTCCATTGTTAAATATTCTTCAGTTTTGGTGGTCACCTATGGACGAGAGAGAGTGAGCATGCCTGTATACACTTTTGGTAGAGCAGCGCTGCTTGTGTGTTTGTGTGTGTGTGAGTGTGTGACGGATAATTTTATTTTTATTTATTTATTTAAACATCTTTATTGGCATATAATTGCTTCACCATGTTGTGTTGCTTTCTGCTGTGTAACAAAGTGAATCAGCCATACATATACATATATCCCCATATCTCCTCCCTCTTGCGTCTCCCTCCCACCCTCCCTATCCCACTCCTAGGTGCTCACAGAGCACCGAGCTGATCTCCCTGTGCTATGTGACTGCTTCCCACTAGCTATCTATTTTACATTTGGTAGTGATTATATAAGTCCATGCCACTCTCTCACTTCGTCCCAGCTTACCCTGCCCCCTCCCCGTGTCCTCAAGTCCATTCTCTACATCTGCGTCTTTATTCCTGTCCTGCCCCTAGGTTCTTCATAACCTTTTTTTTTTTTTAGATTGCATATATATGTGTCAGCATACAGTATTTGTTTTTCTCTTTCTGACTTAATTCACTCTGTATGACAGACTCTAGGTCCATCCATCTCACTACAAACACCTCAATTTCATTTCTTTTTATGGCTGAATAATATTCCATTGTATATATATGCCACATCTTCTTTACCCATTCATCTGTCAATGGACACTCAGGTTGCTTCCATATCCTGGCTATTGTAAACAGAGCTGCAGTGAACATTGTGGTACATGACTCTTTTTGAATTATGGGTTTCTCAGGGTGTATGCCCTGTAGTGGGATTGCTGGGTCATATGGTAGTTCTATTTTTAACTTTTTAAGGAACCTCCATACTGTTCTCCATAGTGGCTGTACCAATTTACATTCCCACCAACAGTGCAAGAGGGTTCCCTTTTCTCCACACCCTCTCCAGCATTTGTTGTTTGTAGATTTTTTGATGATAGCCATTCAGACTGCTGTGAGGTGATACCTCATTGTAGTTTTGATTGGCATTTCTCTAATGATTACTGATGTCGAGCATTCTTTCATGTGTTTGTTGGCTATCTGTGCATCTTCTTTGGAGAAATGTCTATTTAGGTCTTCTGCCCATTTTTGGATTGGGTTTGTTTTTTTGACATTGAGCTGCATGAGCTGCTTGTAAATTTTGGAGATTAATCCTTTGTCCGTTGCTTCATTTGCAAATATTTTCTCCCATTCTGAGGTTGGCTTTTCGTCTTAGTTATGGTTTCCTTTGCTATGCAAAAGCTTTTAAGTTTCATTAGGTCCCATTTGCTTACTTTTGTTTTTATTTCCATTTCTCTAGGGGGTGGGTCAAAAAGGATCTCGCTGTGATTTATGTCAAAGAGTGTTCTTCCTATATTTTCCTCTAAGAGTTTTATAGTGTCTGGGCTTACATTTAGGTCTTTAATCCATTTTGAGTTTATTTTTGTGTATGGTGTTAGGGAGTGTTCTAATTTCATTCTTTTACATGTAGCTATCCAGTTTTCCCAGCACCACTTACTGAAGAGGCTGTCTCTTCTCTGTTGTATATTCTTGCGTCCTTTATCAATAATAAGGTGACCATATGTGTGTGGGTTTATCTCTGGGCTTTCTATCCGGTTCCATTGATCTATATTTCTCTTTTTGTGCCAGAACCATACTATCTTGATTACTGTAGCTTTGTAGTATAGTCTGAAGTCAGGGAGCCTGATTCCTCCAGCTCTGTTTTTATTCTCAAGATTGCTTTGGCTATTTGGGGTCTTTTGTACTTCCATACAAATTGTGAAATTTTTTGATCTACTTCTGTGAAAAATGCCATTGATAGTTTGATAGGGATTGCATTGAATCTGTAGATTGCTTTGGGTAGTATAGTCATTTTGACAATGTTGATTCTTCCAATCCAAGAACATGGTATATGTCTCCATCTGTTGGTATCATCTTTAATTTCTTTCATCAGTCTCATACTTTTCTGCATACAGGTGTCTTGTCTCCTTAGGTAGGTTTATTCCTAGGTATTTTATTCTTTTTATTGCAGTGGTAAATGGGAGTGTTTCCTTAATTTCTCTTTCAGATTTTTCATCATTAGTGTATAGGAATGCAAGAGATTTCTGTGCATTAATTTTGTATCCCTGCTACTTTACCAAATTCATTGATTAGCTCTAGTAGTTTTCTGGTAACATCTTTAGGATTCTCTGTGTATAGTATCATGTCATCTGCTAACAGTGACAGCTTTACTACTTCTTTTCCAATTTGGATTCCTTTTATTTCTTTTTCTTCTCTGATTGCTGTGGCAAAATCTTCCAAAACTTTGTTGAATAATAGTGGTGAGAGTGGGCAACCTTGCCTTGTTCCTGATCTTAGTGGAAATGGTTTCAGTTTTCCACCATTGAGAACGATGTTGGCTGTGGCTTTTTCATATATGGCCTTTATTATGTTGAGGTAAGTTCCCTCTATGTCTACTTTCTGAAGGGTTTTTATCATAAATCGGTGTTGAATTTTGTCAAAAGCTTTTTCTGCATCTATTGAGATGATCATATGGTTTTTCTCCTTCAATTTGTTAATGTTTTATCACATGGATTGATTTGCGTATATTGAAGAATCCTTGCATTCCTGGGATAAACCCCACTTGATCATGGTGGATGATCCTTTTAATGCGCTGTTGGATTCTGTTTGCTAGTATTTTGTTGAGGATTTTTGCATCTATGTTCATCAGTGATATTGGCCTGTAGTTTTCTTTCTTTGTGACATCTTTGTCTGGTTTTGGTATCAGGGTGATGGTGGCCTCGTAGAATGAGTTTGGGAGTGTTCCTCCCTCTGCTATATTTTGGAAGAGTTTGAGAAGGATAGGTGTTAGCTCTTCTCTAAATGTTTTATAGAATTCGCCTGTGAAGCCATCTGGTCCTGGGCTTTTGTTTGTTGGAAGATTTTTAATCACAGTCTCAATGTCAATGCTTGTGACTGGCCTGTTTATATTTTCTGTTTCTTCCTGGTTCAGAGTCAGAAGGTTGTGCTTTTCTAAGAATTTGTGCATTTCTTCCAGTTTATTTTATTGGCATATAGTTGCTTGTAGTAATCTGTCGTGATCCTTTGTATTTCTGCAGTGTCAGTTGTTACTTCTCCTTTTTCATTTCTAATTGTATTGATTTGAGTCTTCTTCCATTTTTTCTTGGTGAGTCTGGCTAATGGTCTATCAATTTTGTTTATCTTCTCAAAGAACCAGCTTTTAGTTTTATTGATCTTTGCTGTCGTTTCCTTCATTTCTTTTTCATTTATTTGTGATCTGATCTTTATGATTTCTTTCCTTCTCCTAACTTTGGGGTTTTTTTGGTTCTTCTTTCTCTAATTGCTTTAGGTGTAAGGTTAGGTTGTTTATTTGAGATGTTTCTTGTTTCTTGAGGTAGGATTGTATTGCTCTAAACTTCCTGTGTAGAGCTACTTTTGCTGCATCCCATAGGTTTTGGGTAGTCGTGTTTTCATTGTCATTTGTTTCTAGGTATTTTTTGATTTCCTGTGTGATTTCTTCAATGATCTCTTGGTTATTAAGTAGTGTGTTGTTTAGCCTCCATGTATTTGTATTTTTTACAGATTTTTTCCTGTAATTGATGTGTAGTCTCATAGCGTTGTGGTCAGAAAAGATACTTGATACAATTTCAGTTTTCTTAAATTTACCAAGGCTTGATTTGTGACCCAAGATATGATCTATCCTGGAGAATGTTCCATGCGCACTTGAGAAGAAAGTGTATTCTGTTGTTTTTGGCTGGAATGTCCTACAAATATCAATTAAATCCATCTTGTTTAATGTATCATTTAGAGCTTGTGTTTCCTTATTTATTTTCATTTTGGATGATCTGTCCATTGGTGAAAGTGGGGTGTTAAAGTCCCCTACTATGATTGTGTTGTTGCCGATTTCCCCTTTTATGGCTGTTAGTATTTGCCTTATGTATTGAGGTGCTCCTAGGTTGGGTGCATAAATATTTACAATTGTTATGTCTTTTTCTTGGATTGATCCCTTGATCATTATGTAGTGTCCTTCTTTGTCTGTTGTAATAGTCTTTATGTTAAAGTCTATTTTGTCTCAAAAAAGAATTGCTACTCCAGCTTTCTTTTGATTTACTTTTGCATGGAGTATCTTTTTCCATCCCTTCGCTGTCAGTCTGTATGTGTCCCTAGGTCTGAAGTGGGTCTCTAGTAGACAGCATATATACGGGTCCTGTTTTTTTATCCATTCAGCCAGTCTGTGTCTTTTGGTGGGAGCATTTAATCCATTTACATTTAAGGTAGTTATTGATATGTATGTTCCTATTACCATTTTCTTAATTGATTTGGGTTTGTTATTGGAGGTCTTTTCCTTCTCTTTTGTTTCCTGCCTAGAGAAGTTCTTTATCATTTGTTGTAAAGCTGGTTTGGTGGTGCCGAATTCTCTTAGCTTTTGCTTGTCTGTAAAGGTTATAGTTTCTCCATCGAATCTGAATGAGATCCTTGCTGGGTAGTGTAATCTTGGTTGTAGCTTTTTCCATTACATCACTTTGAATATGTCCTGCCACTCCCTTCTGGCTTGCAGAGTTTCTGCTGAAAGATCAGCTGTTAACCTTACGGGGATTCCCTTGTATGTTATTTGTTGTTTTTCCCTTGCTGCTTTTAATATTTTTTCTTTGCATTTAATTTTTGATAGTTTGATTAGTATGTGTCTTGGTGTGTTTCTCCTTGGATTTATCCTGTATGGGACTCTGTGCTTTTTGGACTTGATTAAGTATTTCCTTACCAATATTAGGGAAGTTTTCAACTATAATCTCTTCAAATATTTTCTCACTTCCTTTCTTTTACTCTTCTTCTGGCACCCCTATAATTCAAATGTTGGTGCATTTAATGTTGTCCCAGAGGTCTCTGAGACTGTCCTCAATTCTCTTCATTCTTTTTTCTTTATTCTGCTCTGCAGTAGCTATTTCCACTATTTAATCTTCCAGGTCACTTATGCGTTTTTCTGCCTTATTTATTCTGCTATTAATTCCTTCTAGAGAACTTTCAATTTCATTTGTTGTGTTATTCATCATTGTTTGCTCTTTAGTTTTTCTAGGTCCTTGTTAACCGTTTCTTGCATTTTCTCCATTCTATATCCAAGAGTTTGGATCATCTTTACTATCATTACTCTGAATTCTTTTTCAGGTAGACTGCCTGTTTCCTTCTTCATTTGTTTAGTCTGGTGTGTTTTTGCCTTGCTCTGCTCCTTCGTCTGCTGTGTGTTTCTCTGTCTTCTCATTTTGCTTAACTTACTGTGTTTGGGGTCTCCGTTTCACAGGCTGCAGGTTCGTAGTTCCCATTACTTTTGGTGTCTGTCCCCAGTGGTTGAGGTTGGTTCAGTGGGTTGTTTAGGCTTCCTGGTGGAGGGGACTGGTGCCTGTGTTCTGGAAGATGAGGCTGGATCTTGGCTTTCTGGTGGGCAGGACCGCATCCGGTGGTGTGTTTTGAGGCAGCTGTCTTGCTAGTTGTTTGGCATAGGGTGTCCAGCACTGTAGCTTGCTGGTCGTTGAGTGGAGCTGGGTCTTAGCATTGAGATGGAGATCTCTGGGAGAGCTTTCACCATTTGATATAACATGTAGTTGGGAGGTCACTGGTGGACCAATGTCCTGAACTCAGCTCTCCCACCTCAGAGGCACAGGCCTGACAGCCACACAGCTCAGAAGAAAAGGAAGGAGAAAAATAAATAAATAAATAAGTAAAATAAAAGAATGTTATTAAAATAAAAAATAATTACTACAAATAAAAAATTTTTAAAGTATTTTAAAAAAAGGAAAAAAAAAAGAAAGAGCAGCCAAACCAAAAAGCAAATCCACCAATGATAACAAGCTCTAAAAACTAACTATAGTAAAAAAAAACAAAAAGACAAAAAACAAAACAAAACAAAATGCACAGACAGAACCCTAGGACAAATGATAAAAGCAAAGCTATATAGCCAAAATCTCACACAGAAGCATACACATACACACTCACAAAAAGAGAAAAAGGAAAGAAATATATATATCATTGCTCCCAAAGTCCACTGCCTCAATTTTGGGATGATTCATTGTCTATTCAGGTATTTCACAGATGCAGGGTACATCAAGTTGATTGTGGTGATATAATCCGCCGCTCCTGAGGCTGCTGGGGGAGATTTGCCTTTCTCTGTTTGCACAGCTCCTGGGGTTCAGCTTTGGATCCGGCCTCGCCTCTGTGTGTAGGTCGCCTCCGGGTGTCTGTTATTTGCTCAGACAGGACGGGGTTAAAGGAGCTGCTGATTAGGGGGCTCTGGCTCACTCACGCCGTGGGGAGGGAGGGATACGGAATGAGGAGCAAGCCTGTGGCGTCAGAGGCCGGCGTGACGTTGGCACCAGCCTGAGGCGTGCCGTGTGTTCTCCCCGGGGAAGTTGTCCCTGCATCACGGGACACTGGCAGTGGCGGGCTGCACAGGCTCCCGGGAGGGGAGGTGTGGACAGTGACCTGTGCTCACATACAGGCTTCTTGGTGGTGGCAGCAGCAGCCTTAGTGTCTCCTGCCCGTCTCTGGGGTCCGCGCTGATAGCCGCGGCTCGCACCCGTCTCTGGAGCTCATTTAGGCGGCGCTCTGAATCCCCTCTCCTTGCGCACCAGGAAACAATGGTCTCTTGCCTCCTAGGCAGTTCCAGACATTTTCCCGGACTCCCTTCCGGCTAGCTGTGGCACACTAGCCCCCTTCAGGCTGTGTTCATGCAGCAACCCCCCATCCACTCCCTGGGATCTGATCTCTGAAGCCTGAGCCTCAGCTCCCAGCCCCGCCCACCCCGGCGGGTGAGCAGACAAGCCTCTCAGGCTGCTGGGTGCTGGTCAGCCGTGATCCTCTGTGCAGGAATCTCTCTGCTTTGCCCTCTGCACCCCTGTTGCTGCGGTCTCCTCCATGGCTCCGAAGCTTCCTCCCCGCCACCCCCGTCTCTGCCAGTGAAGGGGCTTCCTAGTGTATGGAAACCTTTCCTCCTTCACAGCTCCCTCCCACTGGTGCAGGTCCCACCCCTATTCTTTTGTCTCTGTTTTTTCTTTTGCCCTACCCAGGTACATGGGGGGGTTCTTGCCTTTTGGGAGGTCTGAGGTCTACTGCCAGCATCCAGTAGGTGTTTTGTAGGGGTTGTTCCACATATTTTTGATGTATTTGTGGGGAGGAGGGTGATCTCCGCGTCTTACTCCTCCGCCATCTTGAAGGCTTCCCCCCTTTTTTTCTAAGCAGTTTTTTTAATTTAGTGTACTGTTCAGGTGCCAGTTCTTTTTTGTTTTTTCAATTTTATTTACGTATAGTTGATGTACAATATTGTGTTAATTTCTTCTGTACAGGAAAGTGACTCAGTTATGCATATATATATATATATATTCTTTTTCATATTCTTTTCCATTATGGTTCATCACACGATATTGAATATAGTTCCCTGTGCTATACAGTAGGATGTTGTTGTTTATCCATGCTGTATATAATAGCTTGCATCTGCTAATCCCCAAGTACCATTCCTTCCTTCCCCTCCCCACCTCTCCCTTGGCAACCACAAGTCTGTTCTCTATGTCTGTGAATCTGTTTTTGTTTCATAGATTTGGTGTGCCTTGTATTTTAGATTCTGCATATAAGTGATATTGTATGGTATTTGTTTTTCTCTGTATGACTTAATTCACTTACTTCTAGGTCCATCCATGTTGCTGCAGATGGCATTATTTTATTCTTTTTGATGGCTGAGTAATATTCAATTTTCTATATGTACCAAATCTTCTTCATCCATTCATCTGTCGATGGACATTTAGGTTATTTCCGTGTTGTAGCTATTGTAAATAGCACTGCTATGAACATAGGGTTGCATGTATCTTTTTGAATTATTGTTTTGTCTGGGTATCTGCCCAGGAGTGGGATGGCTGGGTCCTATGGTAGTTCTGTTTTTAGTTTTTTAAGGAACCTCCATACTGTTCTCCACAGTGGCTGTACCAATTTACATTGCCACCAGCAGCGTAGGAGGGTTCCCTTTTCGCCACACCCTCTCCAGCATTTATTTGTAGACTTTTTAATGACAACCATTCTGACTGATGTGAGGTGGTACCTCATTGTAGTTTTGATTTGCATTTCTCTAATAATTAGTGATGGTGAGCATCTTTTCATGTGCCTACTGGTCATCTGTGTGTCTTTTTTGGAGAAATATCTGTTAAGGTCTTCTGCATATTTTTCAGTTGGGTTTTTTGTTTTTTTGTTGTTGAGTTGTATGAACTGTTTGTATAATTTGGAAATTAAGCCCTTGTCTTCTCCCCTCATTTGCAAATATTTTCTCCCATTCCATATGTTGTCTTTTTCATGGTTCCCTTTGCTATGCAAAAGCCTGTAAGTTTGATTAGGTCCCATTGTTTATTTTTTGTTTTTATTTCTCTTGTCTTGGGAGATGGACCTAAGAAAACATTGGTACACTTTATGTCAGAGACTGTTTTGCTTATGATCTCTTCTAGGAGTTTTATGGTGTCATATCTTACGTGTAAGTCTTTAAGCCATTTTTTGAGCTTATTTTTGTGCATGGTATGAGCGTGTATTCCAAGTTCATTGATTTACATGCAGCTGTCCAACTTTCCTAGCACCACTTGCTGAAGAGACTGTCTTCTTCGCATTTTATATTCTTGCCTCCTTTGTGGAAGAACAATTGAGTGTAGGTGTGTGTGTTTATTTCTGGGCTCCCTATTCTGTTCCATGGATCCATACGTCTGTTTTTGTGCCGATTACCCTAGCTTCATAGTATTGTCTGAAGTCTGGGAGGGTTATCCCTCCTGCTTTGTTCTACTTCCTCAGGATTGCTTTGGCAATTCTGGGTCTTTTATAGTCCAATATAAATTTTAGGATTATTTTTTCTAGTTCTGTGAAAAATGTCATGGGTAATTTGATAGGGATCACATGAAATCTATAGATTACTTTGGATTGTATTGCCATTTAAAAAATATTAATTTTTCTAATCCAGGAGCATGGGATATCTTCTCATTTCTTTGAATTCTCGTTAATTTCCTTTATTAACGTTTCGTATTTCTCGGCATATACGTCTTTCACGTCGTTGGTGAGGTTTATTCCGTTAAGTATTTTATTGTTTTTTTGATTTTAAAAGGGATTGTTTGTTTACATTCCTTTTCTGATAATTCATTTTTAGTGTAAAGAAATGCAGCCAATTTCTGTATGTTAATCTGTGTCCTTCTACCTTGCTGAATTTATCAGTTCTAGTAGTATTTGTGTGGAGTCTTTAGGGTTTTCTGTATGTAGTATCATGTCATTTGCATATAATAACAGTATGAGCTCTTCCCTACCAATTTGAATACCTTTTCTTTCTTTTTCTTGTCTGACTGCTGTGGTTAGGACTTCCAATACTGCGTTGAAAAGAAGTGGTGAGAGTGGGCATCCTTGTCTTGTTCCAGATATTAGCGGGAAGTCTTTCAGCTTTTAAGTATTATATTGGCTGTGGGTTTGTCATGAAAAGCTTTTATTATGTTGAGATGTGTTCCCTCTATACCCACTTTGGTAAGAGTTTTTATCATGAATGGATGTTGAATTTTGTCAAATACTTTTCCTGCATCTACTGAGGTGATCATGTGGTGTTTGTCCTTTCTTTTGTTGATGTGGTGTATCACATTGATTGATTTGTGTGTGTTGAACCATCCTGGTGACCCTGGGATGAATCCAACTTGGTCTTGGTGTATGACATTTTTAAGTGTTGTTGGATTCGGTTTGCTAATGTTTGGTTGAGAATTTGGGGGACTACATTCATCAAAGATATTGGCCTGTAATTTTCTTTTTTGGTAGTGTCTTTGGTTTTGGTATCAGGGTGATGGTGGCTTCATAGAATGTCTTTGGGAGTGTTCCTTCCTGTTCATTCTTTAGGAAGAGTTTGAGGAGGATCGGTATAAGTTCTTTGTAAGCAAGCCTGCTTTTACATTTCTACCAAGCAGAGCAGCACTTCCAATATTTAAAAAAGAAATAAAACACACTATAGAGCTAAAACCACCTTTTCTTATCTCACTCACTGCCTTCCCTCCAACACAATCATTGTCTTGACTTTTGAATGTTCCTCTCTGTCCATTTGTATACGTTTACCTATCTATCCATATGTCTGTTACAAGCAATATGTAATATTGTTTTGCATGTCGTTTTTTAAATGTGTATAAATGGTATCACTGGGTATGCATGGTTCTGCATTTCGCTTTTCTCAAACTGTATTGTTTAAATGTATCCATGTTGTGTATATGTGCTGAGCTCCATTCCATTTCACCTCCTTATACTATTCCATCTTTCAAATAGCCTGCATTTTCCTGCATGTCCTCCTCCTAATTTGTGTTGTTCCATTTTTTTCCTTTGCTATCTTTGAGTGTATGTAGCTCCCTCCACTCAAATTATAGTTGTGAGATCCATCCATGCTGTTACAGCTCAGTGATTTGTAGTCGCTGTGTTTGCTCCATTGTGTAAAGACACACAGTTTAACAGTTGTGCAGTAGATGGACAGTAGAACTCTTTCAGGTTTTGCCTAGTGTGAATCACAGTACTACAGACAGTCTTGTACATGTCCTTTGGAGGCATAGGTATGCACTTCTAGTAGGTATACAGTTGTCCCTCAGCATCTGTGGGGGACTGGTTTTAGGACCTGCTGTGCTACAATACTCCCAGGATGCTTAAGTCTCACAGTCGGCCCGCCTTATCCACGGATTCGGCTCCTGCAGAGTCAGCCAGTGTGGATTGGAAACATAGTACATTACCTGAAGTTTTGTTGAATCCACGGATGCGGAACCCGCAGATACTGAGGGCCAACTGTATTTAGGAGTGGAATTGCTGGTCATAGGGTATGCACGTGGTTACCTTCAGTAGAGAGAGTCAAACGTCTTTACAATGTAGTTTGCTACCAATTTACAGAACAACCAGTTGCTCTACATTCTTGCTAGCAATTGATAGTATTGTTAGGCTTTTCAGTTTTTGCCACTCCAGTAAGCAATTAGTGGTATCTTATTGTCTTGATTTGCATCTTCTCTTACAGATAATGAGTAAGCATCTTTTCATTTGCCTATCAGCCATTTGGATGTACTCTTGTGAGGTGCTTATTTATGAAATACACCTTTCCCTAATGAATTATGTTATTGATTTAGAGGGATGGAGTCACATTTTGACTGAGGTTCTTTGTCAGATAGATTGTTACAAATGTCTTCTTCCATCCTGTTGCTTGCCTTTCCATTCTACTAATTATATGTTCTGATAAACAGCAGCTCTGAGCTCTAGCAGAGTCTAATTTTGTCTTCCTTCAGGAGTAGTGCTTTTGGTGTTCTGCTGAAGCAACTGCTGTCTACTCTAAGATTGTGAATGCCTTCTGCAACTGTTACTGTTTTATCTTCTCCATTTTGATTTGTAATCTAACTGGGCTTGATTTTTTTTTTTTTTTTTTGGCTGTGTTGGGTCTTCATTGCTAAGCGTGGGCTTTCTCCAGTTGCAGTGAGCAGGGGCTACTCTTCGTTGTGGTGCCTAGGCTTCTCATTGCGATGGCTTCTCTTGTTGCGGAGCACGGGGTCTAGGCGTGCAGGCTCAGTAGTTGCAGCACGCAGGCTCTAGAGTGCAGGCTCAGTAGTTGTGGTGCACGGGCTTAGTTGCTCTGCGGCACGTGGGATCTTCCTGGAGCAGGGATCGAGCCCGTGTCCCCTGCATTGGCACGCGAATTCTTAACCACTGTGCCACCAGGGAAGCCCTAACTGGGCTTGATTTTTGTGTGGTGTAAGTAGGGGTCAGATTTCGTGTCTATTGGTGATGCTAAAATGAATTTGCTTAATAGATATAAATAAATAAATAAATGGCAAAAACTGAGTACTGACTCACAGCCAATGATCAATTGAGTTTCCACTGGACACAATTTGCATTTCTAGGGGCAAGAATCATCTGAATTACTCACAGTGGAAGGTGTAGAATCAGATAATCAGGACAGCTGGTAGCCTAAACATGTATTGTTCTTTGAATTCTCCTTTGAACCAGTTGTAACATTTTCTTGGTTCCTTTGTTAATAAAGGAGTTAAATAAATTTTTGGACATGTGTTCAATTTTATATCTTTATGAGAGTTATGATTTTATCTGTTTTTAAAAAATGACCTTTTAGCAGTTCTAATTCCTTTGCTTTTTACTCCTCCCTGTTTACCTTCAAGTGCAAGGGTTTGTCACAGATTGTTCTCAAGTTTTTGGACCAGGGTGACTCGTCCAGTCATCAGTGGATGAGGGCTGGGGATAAAACAGTTGTAAGGTACACAGTGTGGCTTCCTGCCCACGGGACTTGATGACAAGAAAATACAATGGCTGACAGCTCTCCTGTGCCCTATCACTTAGTCGAGAAATACAGGTGTTTTTAGTAACATTATTGCCCCTCTAGCACAGAGCATTCTTCCAAAGACTGACAAATTGCAGAGTGGTCACGTGTTAGTTTTAGAAACTTGGGTTTCTACATAGAGTGAGCTTTTGCTGAAAGTAAGACCAGTAACCTAGAGAAAAGAGTAAAGGATAGAAAAACTGATTGTTTGAAGAGAATTGTAACTGTACCTATCTTGTGACTGACCTATTTCTTGTTTTTAGGAGAACAAAAAAAGTGAATAGCACTTAAAAACAATAACAACAAAATGCTTCTGGGTAGATTGCTGTATTCAATGAGACCAAATTTTATTTTTTTTTAATGTGACACAGCGTTAAACTTTCACGTTAACAACAGCCAACGTTTGTGTAACTCATTCACACGATCTTCTGTGTACACACAAGCACACACTACATAAAAAATAAATTAAGCTTTAATAACGAAACACATTTACAAATGCATCTTCTTAAAGCCTAGCAAAAAGTAAGAAATATGGACACTTCTGAGACAGGATCACTGTAGAAGCTGGCTCTTCAAGAAGAAAATATTTTGAGAATGAAAAGCCTGAGGCAAATCACTGAGTATTCTTCAAACGCCAGTTTTGTAATTCTCCATATTTCTTAATCTACCTATTAGCTTTCTGTTGGCAAGAATATAGCTTTTAGGGTTGTCTCCAAAAAGTTAGATGTCACCTACGTAGAAAGTTCAGCTACATTCCTTCTGAAACTTAAAAGAAGTAGAGCCCCTTTTAGCTGTCCTTATTTCCAAAGACGACTCATCCTTAGTGGCCCTAGATCAGCGACTATAAAATTTTATGTTCAGAGACCTCAGCAGTGAATTTTGAAAACCGGTGTATGCCCTTACACATTTCCAAATTGATGTCTCAAATTTCTCATCCTAAATAGTTGCAAAGGATCGAAGTGTCTGCATGTTGTAGATGCTGCAAAAACGGTTACATCCCCTTTAAATTTAGCCAAGAGGCTCTAAGTACAATAGGTGGTAGCCACTACCATCCTTTCAAAAAATTAAACAAGGCAATTTTTTAATGGTAGGAAATGCTACATGTTTCGTTTTTACTCACTGAATTTGTATTTTTATTCTACTTCCCCCTCAAAATTTTAGCGCAATTATTCTTGGCTTTTATGTTGTTTAGTTGCATATCTGTAACAAAATTACATATCCTGTCATCATAAGGCTCTTACATATTCTACACTTCTTCTGGACTGAGTTTAATAAACAAATAGGGTGCACATTTTAATAAAGTACTAACTAAACACAGTAACATTTCATTGGCCATGTATCACTTAAGGAGCTGAAGAAGGCTTCTTCCTCCAACTATTTCATCTCTGTATAGATTAATATTATCTTTGTTAGAATTGTCATGGTACAGTATCACTTCTATTCTCCCTTTTCGATTTTATGTATGGAAATATTGGTGGTCTTTCACAGAGATAGATGGGAACAGAAGGAATTATGTGACAGCAGCGTAGCTGAATTCTTCCAACTCCTTCAGAACTACGTGCTAAAGTAAATACTCAGAAATCTTGGGTGTTCCTTCAATTTTGTTGAAAGCAAAGAATTGGGAACCACCAGCATTGCAGAAGGAAGGATTTGTATCCTGTTAAAGAGGCTCTCACTTTCCAAACAACATATTTTGATGTTTACATCTTGAGTCATGCTCTACAGTCAGACTGACTATGGGGAAAGATGTTTTCTTCGGTAAGGAGAGAAAAGGGCATTTTCTCGGGCAGATGAATCTTAGGAAAGAGTACAGTAGGAAGGGGAGGATCTGAAAATTGATCCCCTAAAACTAACTCCCTGGAAAGGTCTGGTAGATTGCTAGGGGTAAGACTGGCCCACTTTAAAAATTATTGGCCTTGGGGGCTTAAGTTTAGTTTTTATTTAACTGTGTCATAAAGCATATAAATTATTAGATTATGTCGCCTTCTTAATTAATAGAGCAGCAGGTCCTCAAATGTATTCCACTGTAACTAGTCCCGTAAGATGTTTGTTGGCAAAAGGGTTCTCAGATCAAATTTGGGAAAGGGATATTCTATACCCCTCTTCACCGTGCACATTAGAATAGCCAAGTCTTACAGTAGAGAAATTAACTTTCTATAACCTAAATTTCACAAACTCAAATGATCTAACCAGCCTCCTCCATTTATATTTCCACGTAATAACAGATGTTCACCATTTCCTTTATCAATTAGAATAAAGACTATTTTACTCATAGGCAATCACGGCTTGACTCCATCGACGTTCCTGCTATTTCAGGTTGTTCCTATCAATCACGATTCTCCTTGACCTGAACTGGCTGTGCTCATTACATGGCTGTTAAACCACAATCTCAGCTAGATATTTTATACTTAGGTTATGTGGCATCTGGGCCCCTCACTTTCTTTGTGTCTCAACCTAGAGAATCCTCCCACCACCAAGAACCAGATTAATGTGTTACCCTATTAAGGGGAGAGTGTAGTGCCAAAGCAAATATTCTCTAATGGTGGATTCAAGTCACTGTAGCACAGAGGAGCAGGAGCCGGTTTTAGGGGAGAGGGTTCTTCCCAGCACCATCGAGAGTATAAACCCTCTCATGTGCCTGCTCTGTCTCTGCATGAGTATGGCTCGGTATGGATTCTACGAGATAGCAGCTGAAAAGATGCTTAGCTTCTGCCTTCTGTGCTACCACTTCTTAATTTTTTTTGACACAGTAGCAGAAAATCCATTTTAAGCAGAAAGGGGATCCTGGTCTTACCTTTTGGCTTTAAAATGGAGTGAGGTGGAAGGTTTATGTCTTTTATTCATCCCTAGCTGAAAACAGGTAATGACATCAACACCTGAGCTTGTAGAGGTAATGCTGGAGCCAAAAGGGGCTTGTGGCTGGAGGTGCAATAATTAGGCTCCAGTGGCTTCCTGGCCAACAGCCAATGGGGCACTGGCTACAGAGTCTGAAAATTCCCTCCATGCAGTGTTCAATTCAGTGTCTTTTCCATCTAACCTTTCTTGAATGTTGATTTGAACATTTGCTACCATCGGGAATGTTCTTCCCTCAGTTGCTGGCTGCCAAATAAAATAGCAACTCCAACTCAAGGAATAACTAAGTAATAAGAGCAGCCTGACCAAGGTGAGGCTGTTAGGTATACTCAGGGCTTCATGGAAGATAAAACGCATTTCTTTTAGAAGCACATGGATAGGTTCCATGAGACCGGTAACCATGGCTTTTTTTTTCTTAATTTTTTTAAGACCTGGAACCCCCAGACTTTGGCACAGTGCTTGGTGTATGGAAGTACTTGATGAACTTGCGTGGAATGGAGGGATGGGGTCTTTTGATGAGACAGAGCATGGCTGCCTTTAAGGTACTCTCCAGCTAATGCGTGCACGCTAAACCCAGGATAATAAGGGGTGGGCGGAGTGGATTTCTAGGACACAGTTCCATCCAAGTAAAGCCACCAGACTGACTGCTGGTTTGTGGCTCCCCATCAGTCACTTGTTTCCCATAGTTCCCTTTTGTCTCCTAAGTTAGTTCTCAGTTCCCTCTGACCAAGTTGTGGCTCTACGGACCACTCCCCACCCCCCGCACACTATCCTCGCCTTGAAAAAGCCTTATTAAAGCATCACACTGTACAAATCATTAAACTGCATCTCAAGATGTAGAGGAGGATCATCTTGTCCTAGGTCGGTCTGCCCCTTTGTGGGTGGCCGAATCTGAGATTTTCTGTAGTTTCCTAAGGCTTCGCTCACTGCTCCAGAAAACTGGATAATCCAGAGAGCCTATCCTGTATCACGCCGTTTAAGCAGTGAGTGACCTCTTGCCTGTGGACAGCTGCAGACCCGGAACTTCCCTGTGGCTATGCAGCCAGCTCATAAGTGGACGGAGCAGGGGTGAGTGAGAAGCTGGCCGCGCCTTCAGGGGCTCTGATCAGCTCTGTAAATCAAAGAGGCCCCACTTGACCCCCCACTGCCCCAGTCGCGAAGCAAGTCTCTGTCTTAATGGATGGGCTCCACCCCCAGCCCCGTGTCGTGTATGGCAGCAGGTCGGTTCAGCCTGCTGGTGGTAGTTAAAGTGCTTTGACCCGGGGCAAGGCTAGGGCTCCTCTCTGGACCCTGGTAAATTCTGATGGCCTTAAGGGTGTTCAAATCGTTTCCAGAATCTAATGAATTAGTTCCTTAGAGATGGGGCTCATCTTCTGTGGAAGTCAGTTACCTGGGTCTTTAGGGGCCAGGGAAGGAATCCTGCTCACTCTACAGGTCGTGCACAGAAGCTCTAACCGATCAAGAGTTGCATTGCTTTTATTCAGTGAGGTCTGGAACACGAGAGGCCGAATGTGAGCAGGTTTTGGGGGTCCTCTATAGAGACTATAAGTTAAGAAATTGTCCAAGTCGAGAAAGTTACCAGGAAATTACCCCAACTCATGCCACTTGGGTCGACTTCAGAAACGTCATCTCGCTGACAGGCTTGAGGAGAGGATGACGTCACACATGAGCATGTTCCCAGGGTCCGAAGAGAGCACACAGTCCTACATGCAAACACACGCGCACACACGACACCTTTACACATGGAGCCCGGCTTCTATGAGTAGAACTTGCTGTTGCTGACTCTCTTCTCTCTTAACCTGAAATGAAACAGATTTCACCGTCATCCATTAGTCTAGGACATGGGCCACGTGCTGAACTCTGACATTTCTCTGTCCACACATGTGCAGGATATTCGGGGCTGCAGGGTACAGGGCAGAGTTGGGAGAAGTGAGTCCCTGGCAAAGACACGTAACTTCCGTGGATCTGTTTCCTCACTGGTCGTTGTCCTGGGGTCACTGCTACCGTGTAGGCGTGGTCAAGAGGAAATGGAAGTAACATGGTAAGGAGTCTCCATGCTGTTTGCAACAGAGGTTGCTGCTGGCGTTTTCTTGACGATAGCTCTTGGTGGAGCAGGACTGCCTGGCACACTTGGCTGGCCCTCCTTACGCGTCCGTAGCACAATTCAAAGCATCCCTTCTTGCGGAGGGGAGGGATTCTGTTTCGATTTAGGAACCATTGGACTAGCCCATGCTTGGGAAGTCCGGAAGCGTTCCTTAAACAGTAGTGGTCGTGGCTTATTTGCACTCTGACACTCAAGTGTCCCTCTCATGAGGACAGTTCGGCTTAGGGAAGGTGCAGATGCTTAAGCTCTAACTGTAAGTAATTGATGGAGCAAAGAGAAGTAGAGGCAAGGGTGTCAGGATTTCTAAAGATGGAGGCTTTCCCGCAGCCCTGGCCCTAGGGCCCAGCATCACAGTGGCTACAGGGTCTGCGGGCGGGGGGCTGACCCACCTGCGGTTGCACTTCTCCTGGTACAGCTGCAGCTGGTTCTCGTTGACGTTGAACTCTCTGACCAGGGCATCCCGGTTGGCGCTGCGCAAGTTCTGGTGTGTGTCGTACAGAAAGAGCTGGTTGTTCAGTTCTTCTTGCCGCCTCCGCAGCTGGCGGCAGGAGGAGTAAAGCTCCTCTTCGCTCTCCTGGAGAACAGAGGTGAGAACAACCATGTGGGCACAGTGTCCTCCAAACCAGGATGTGGGGCATGGCACCTGGAGGGTGTGAGGGAAGGGAGCACAGGGCAGACCTGTCATCTGCTGGGACCTTCCCAGAAAATCTAGGGCCTCTTTCAACCAAAGATAAACTTGCAGTCACTTACTCCACAGGAAGCAAGCGGTTTAGAAACTCTGGTTCTCGAGGAGGGGGAGCTTTACTGTGAAACACTGAAATAACAAATGCACTGCCCGCTGATCCTGTTTCTTAATCAAATCTGTTTTTTCGTGGGTCTGTGTCACCTTCTGGCTCTCATCCAAATGCAAAGGCTCTGTGCTTATAGTGGAACACAGCAGGTGAGGCAGAGGGCAGCCTGGATGGGAGGTAGATTAGTGGTGGCCTGGGGGCTGGAGTGAGTGGAGACAGCTAATGAGCAGGAGTTGCTTTCTGGGGTGATGAAAATATTCCCAAACTGGTCATGATGATGGTTACACAACGCTGAATAGACTAAAAACGACTGAACTGTATGCTTTTAAGTGGGTGGAATGTACGGTATACGAATTATAGCTCAATAAACTTGTCACCCCCGCTGTGGCAAAAAGAGGCAGGGAAACATTAGGCTATACCCCCAGAGATGGGCTTGTCACTCTGGCCAGTAATGATGACTCCCCTGTCACCGCCGCCTCCAGCGTGTGACCCAAACCAGGCAGATGGGTAGCAGCCCTGGGCCTCTGGTCAGTGCTCTTGGTAAAAAGCAAGTTTCTTTTCTTGGGGATCAGTGGAAAGACTGATGATTGTTTCCAGTTGCTAGCGGTCCCTTTGCTATCACGTCGAGAAGGAGAGGGAAACAGAGCCACTGGGAGAGCACCTGGATCCAGCCATGACTGTAACAAGCCCTACTCCTAAACCCCGCAGTTGTCCGAGCCAAAATATTCCCCCCATTATGCTAAGGGGAAAAAAAAATCTTATCGGGTAAGGTGTTTGTATTTCAGCATGGGAGGAGGAGGGTGTGTTGCCTCACTGATGTTTTTAAAAGGTCTCTGTCTATTGTGCAAAGGATGGCTACTCAGGGGGTGGGTCTAGTGGCTGTTACCACTGGTGCAGTAGGTCGAGAGACTCCAGGGCTAAAAACGGGCATCCATATACACAAGTGGGCTGCTTTTGTCATTTACTTTTATAAAACGTGGCTTAGACCATAGCTTGGTCTGAAATTTTTTTCTCACCTTAACGACCTAACAAACCATCATGGATATCCCCGGGGTAACAGGTAGCCTCTGACTTTGGAGAGTGGGGAGAGAGATGGTAAAGGTTATTCTAGCCACTGGCACAGTGCCGAGGAGTAAAACGATGATTGTCTTTGCATAAGGAGTGGAGGTAAAATGGGTAGTTCTTGGTAACTGATTCAACGTACTGAGTGAGGCACTGGCAAGGGTCCATAGTGACTTGTCTTAAACGTTTATCCTTCCTCAAGGAGACCAGCTTTCCCTCCTATTAAAACTAAAACAAAACGAAAGCCACACTGAAGTCTTCACGCTGTACTACAAATGGTCTCTTTTCACCTGCTCTCCGCCTAGAAGAAAACAACTTATGTTGCTTTCATATGTGTAATGATGAGTAGCACTGATGTATATACACTACCAGATGTAGAAGAGATAGCTAGTGGGAAGCAGCCGCATAGCACAGGGAGATCAGCTCGGTGCTTTGTGACCACCTAGAGGGGTGGGATAGGGAGGGTGGGAGGGAGGCTCAAGAGGGAGGGGATATGAGGACATATGTATGCATATGGCTGATTCACTTTGTTATACAGCAGAAACTAACATTGTAAAGCAATTATATTCCAATAAGGATGTAAAAAATATATATACACCTTTTCCACTAATGCTTTTAAAATTGCAGGCCTTTGTCTCCTTTTCTGAATCCCAAAGCATTTACAGCTGTGATATAATTTAGTCGTATGAGATACAACATACATTCAGAAAAGTACGTAAAACATATATACAGTTTAGTGAATAACTATAAAGCAAACAGCTATGGAGACACCAGCAAGTCAAGAAACAGAGCATGGTCTACTCTACGTACCCCTCCCAATCAAGACTCCCTCCTTCCCTCTTAGAATTTTGTGATAATTATTTCCTGGCTTTCTGTTGAGTCTGAGTTGTCACAAAAATTTAGTTTTTCTTTTCCAAGTCAATGGTTATTTCTGTTTTCTAATACACGTATCTTACCAATTTTTCTCACCATTGCTTCTTGCATTACATTCCTTCTTGCTTACCATGGTCATTCTTTTAGCAAAGCTTATTAGTACTAAATTATCTGTCTTTGCATTTCTGAAAATACCTTCATTTTGCCCTCGCTCTTGAATGGTAGCTCTTAGGATGTAGAATATCTAGACCCACAGCTGTGTATCTAAGGCATGTTGAAGGTATCCCTTAGTCTTCAGGCTGCTATTGCTATACATGGAAGCACTGCTGTTATGTGTCAGTCGTCTGTAGTTAATCTGTCTTTTCTTTTATAATTTTCTCTTTACTCTGTATTCTGCCATTTCAGCCTGAATGTGGGTCTCTATACTGCTCTGTTTATAGTTGGAGGATGCTTGTCTCTTCAATGCTGGAACATTCTCAGCCATGGTTATTCCAATGTTGGAGCTTCTCATTTTACGCTTTTTTTTTTTTTTTTGCTCTTTTAGTATTTTTACCTTGTCTTGCTGTATTAAAGCAAATTCCCCAAACACAATCTTCACAGTTATTAATTCTTTCCTTAACTGTACCCATTCTGTAATTTCCTACTTATTAATCTTTAAAAACTTTTTTCAGGACTTTTTGATTCGTCTTTCCAGTGATTTCTTTATTGGTCCTTTCATTCCTACGTTTTCTGATTAATTTTAAGAAGGGCGGCTCTTTTTAAAATCCATGCATCCACTGGGTTCCCTTTTAAATTTTTTTTTAAATTTCAAAGTTATTTTCAGATTCACTGGAGTCAATTCTCTTGCTTTTGTGCTTGTGAGATATATTAGCATTATTTTCCTTGAGTGTTAAAATTTTAATGTGCAAGCTCATCTGGAATGGGAAGTTTCTTTCCTCCTTCAGTCTATACACCGGCATCTGGTTTTCTGAATGCTCTAAATGGGGGACTCCCAAGGGCAGGGCCAGCAGTGTTACAGTGATAGTCTGGGGCTCTAGGTTCTCAGGAATACTACTAACCCTTTTATCCCATCCCCTCAAGCAAGCAGCTGACTGCTGGCCTAAGTCCTGGGCACCAGCCAAATCTCTTTTTTATGAAGGGTGTTTCAGAAGAGTGAATCCCACTGGCCCCAGGCCATCTATCTGTGTACAGCCTGTGTACAGTCCCATTTGTATTAGCACACACAAATGAAATACATAAATTATGTATCCAAACACAAGGAGTAATAAAAAGAACAAAAGGCTAAGGAAAGACTGAATCAGTGAAAATAAATTTAGAAATGGCTGAATTGGTAAACCCAAATACAAAATAAATGCAAGAGCGAGGTTGTTTTATGGGAAAAATACAGACTCAATGAAGTAGGTAATCCGTTATCTATACTAATCTAGGAAGGTATGGAAGGCTTGATTTGTGACCCAGGATATGATCTATCCTGGAGAATGTTCCATGAGCACTTGAGAAGAAAGTGTATTCTGTTGTTTTTGGATGGAATGTCCTATAAATATCAATTAAGTCCATATTGTTTAATGTATCACTTAAAGCTTGTGTTTCCTTATTTTCATTTTGGATGATCTGTCCATTGGTGAAAGTGGGGTGTTAAAGTCCCCTACTATGATCGTGTTACTGTCGATTTCCCCTTTTATGGCTATTAGCATTTGCCTTTTGTATTGAGGTGCTTCTATGTTGGGTGCATAAATATTTATCATTGTTACATCATCTTCTGGATCGATCCCTTGATCATTATGCAGTGTCCTTCTTTGTCTCTTGTAATAGTCTTTATTTTAAAGTCTATTTTGTCTGATATGAGAATTGCTACTCCAGCTTTCTTTTGATTTCCATTTGCATGGAATATCTTTTTCCATCCCCTCACTTTCAGTCTGTATGTGTCCCTAGGTCTGAAGTGGGTCTCTTGTAGACAGCACATATACGGGTCCTGTTTTTGTATCCATTCAGCCAGTCTGTGTCTTTTGGTGGGAGCATTTAATCCATTTACATTTAAGGTAGTTATCAATATGTATGTTCCCATTACCATTTTCTTAATTGAATTGATTTGCATTTGTTATTAGAGGTCTTTTCCTTCTCTTGTGTTTCCTGCCTAGAGAAGTTCTTTAGCATTTGTTGTAAAGCTGGTTTGGTGGTGCCGAATTCTCTTAGCTTTGGCTTGTCTGTAAAGGTTTTAGTTTCTCCGTCGAATCTGAATGAGATCCTTGCTGGGTAATCTTGGTTGTAGGTTTTTCCCTTTCATCACTTTAATATATCCTGCCACTCCCTTCTGGCTTGCAGAGTTTCTCCTGAAAGATGAGCTGTTAACCTTATGGGGATTCCCTTGTATGTTGTTTTTCCCTTGCTGCTTTTAATATTTTTTCTTTGTATTTTATTTGATAGTTTGATTAGTATGTGTCTTGGTGTGTTTCTCCTTGGATTTATCCTGTATGGGCCTCTGTGCTTCCTGGACTTGATTATTTCCTTTCCCGTATTAGGGAAGTTTTCAACTATAATCTCGTGAAATATTTTCTCAGACCCTTGCTTTTTCACTTCTTCTTCTGGGACCCCTATAATTCGAATGTTGGTGCAATTAATGTTGTCCCAGAGGTCTCTGAGACTGTCCTCAATTCTTTTCATACTTTTTTCTTTATTCTGCTCTGTGGTAGTTATTTGCACTATTTTATCTTCCAGGTCACTTATCCGTTCTTCTGCCTCGGTTATTCTGCTATTGATCCCTTCTAGAGAATTTTAAATTTCATTTATTGTGTTGTTCATCATTGTTTGCTCTTTAGTTCTTCTAGGTCCTTGTTAAACGTTTCTTGTATTTTCAGCATTCTGTATCCAAGATTTTGGATCATCTTTACTTTTATTACTCTGAATTCTTTTTCAGGTAGACTGCCTATTTCCTCTTCATTTGTTTGTTCTGGTGGATCTTGTCTTTCTGGTGGGCAGGACCATGTCCGGTAGTGTGTTTTGGGGTGTCTGTGACCTTATTATGATTTTAGGCCGCCTCTCTGCTAACGGGTGGGATTGTGTTCTTCTCTTGCTAGTTGTTTGGCATAGGGTGTCCAGCACTGTAGCTTGCTGGTCGTTGAGTGGACTAATGTGGCTCTGTTTATGTACTGAATTTTTAAATTCAAAAGATAATTTTTTTTTTGGTTTCAAATTCCAGAAGGTCTTTTTTAGAGCTTTAATGTACCTCCAAATAAAGCACTGATGTGTTAGGGTTCTCATAAGATGCTTCCAGCAGCTCTAGTTCAACTGCCAGGCACCTGTACCGGGTATTCACCTGGTCTTTCCTAGTCGCTACTGCCTGGTTTTCCACTGCATGCTCACGGCTCTGTATGTGCAGCAGTCCCACCAAGGCACTGGGACACAGTGGAGGCACCTGGTTTCTGCTGTTTGGGAGCAGCACTGGTCCAGCTCTGGCTGTTGAGGCACGAGGAGGGCCTTTCTCTCTGTCTCCAGGTCTCCCGACTGTAAAGAAGTCTTTCCCAATGTCCAACGCCAGGTCCAGCTCAGCTCCCGAGTGCAGCACCCCCTACTCATCCTCCGGGAGTTCAGTGTGCCCCGCAGCCCTTCTCCAGAGGGATATGTGTGAATCCACACGTCGGCTCTGGATGAGCCTTGCTGGGAACCACAGACCCTGGTCTTTCCAACTAGGCTACTCTACCCCTTGTACCTTAGCTCCCACCCAGCATGAAGGTGAGCGCTGACGACCCCGGGATCTGTACTCAGAGATCCTGGGGCTGCCAGTTTTCTCAAACGTACCCTCCGGATACTGCTAGCTTGCCCGGCGATAATAATTAGGGTGACTATTCAAGCTTCCGTATTTCTCCTGCTCCATTCTTCTGAATCTCACAAGTCTAGATCATTTGAGTGAAGGAGGCCGTTTTCAATTAAGGGCAGGATTGCATATAATACACATCAACTTAAAAGAAACTGTTTACTTCCAGAGCGCACAATTCGACATGTATCCAAAAATATATGGTCTTTTATTTTCCTCTTTGACCTACCATTCCATTGCGAAGTAGCTAGCCTCAGGAAGTAATTTTTAATCAATGTTATATGAAGACCTTCATTATTATAAAGTAAAAAGGTGCAAACCACCTAACTGTCCGTCAGTGGGAGAAAGGCTAAGTGAATTAGGGACCTCCACCTGATGAAACAGGCATTAATGGCTTTGAAAATGGTAAGAATATGGAAAAATGCTTAGCATCATCTGTGAAGTGAATAAAGGGCACATATTCATATTATATGAATCCAACTATGAAAATACCATACGCAAAAAATTATCAGGCAAAGGAAAGATATCTAAATGCTAGCAGTAGTTATGTACAGGTGGTTTATGGGATTTTTTTCAACCTCCCCCTTCCTTCGTTTTCCTACTTCTCAAATTAAGTATCATAGGTAATAAAATGGTGTTAAAAAGACCCTCTGTAAACCATATATACAGCTAACAGAGTAACAGAATTGATAAGTGATTGTGACATTTAAATGGCTTCTTCAGAAAGGGCTCAACGTGCTTACTGACAGCTTTCTGGGGGCTTTAAACTCTTATCGCAGCCAGTGTTTCACGAGTAAACTCCATCTCAGCTCGCACTGGATCCATTCTTTGCTCAGACAAGGCTTTCTGGAAGCTGTTTACCAGAGAGTGTGCCTGGCGTCACAGAGGATACATGATAAATAAAACGTGGTTTGACCTTGGGCACCCAGGTGTCCCAAACACACACCTCTCATCACAGTGTGGGGCACACAGGCCAGATGGTGCCTGTGAATGGCTTACAACCAGGTGACAGGTGTGGAATTAAATAAAAGCTCGGGAAGCAGTAGCAAAGATGAAACCTGCACGTACTCAGACAGCTTTTCCCCTGGGAACCCCACACAAAGCCCCCTCTTCCCCCCACCCTCTCAGTGGCCTCCCCAGCAGAAGCTTCCCTCATTAAGGAAGTCAAAGCTGGATAAATACATTTTCTTTTAAATACACTAATTGCATCTGCCGCCGGTGCTACCTAGTCATTTAAATTCTTTATAATGCTTCCAGGTTGTTTAACGACAGCTTTGTAGAGCAGTGTGTAGACGAATGCTCAACGAGGACTACCAGGAAAGGGAGGAACGTATATAAAACTTTCATGTCGGGTTTCCCTGGTGGCGCAGTGGTTGAGAGTCCGCCTGCCGATGCAGGGGACGTGGGTTCGTGCCCCAGTCCGGGAAGATCCCACATGCCGCGGAGCGGCTGGGTCCGTGAGCCATGGCCGCTGAGCCTGCGCGTCCGGAGCCTGTGCTCCGCAACGCGAGAGGCCACAACAGTGAGAGGCCCACGTACCGCAAAAAAAAAAAAAAAAAAAAAAAAAAAACTTTCATGTTGAGCATTTCTATCACTTCGAATCATGAAAGGTCATTTTTTGGATCCATAATTTAAGGCTCAAGTGAAAACTGATCTTCATATAAACATTACATTTACTTTGACAGAGTCCAAAGTGCTATAACATTTAAAGTGTGTTTCAAAATGGAAAACCTTCATTATCCGTCCCCTTATCTTTTTCTGACAGTTTCATCATCACGAGCTTATTTTATACCAACAAACTGTCACTGAGGTTCTTTGGCCCCACCTACTGTGCCTGGTATTTTTGCATCCTCTTCCACCTTGATGCTTCTAAAATGCTTTTGAAACTATCAAGGTTATCAAAACTGAACGGAAGGCAAACAAACAGCTATGCAGAAAACCTAACGTTAGGCTTTTAACTGCATGGGCGATGACTATGGCTGTTCAAAGGCATCCCCCTCCTTGCCTTCTCTCTTCCCCACTGGACGGTGCTCAGCTCTACAGGCGCACCTGGGAGATACTGCAGGTTGGGTTCCAGACCATCCCAATAAAGTGAATAGTGCAGTAAAGCGAGTCACACACATTTTTTGGTTTCCTTGTGCATGTAAGAGTCACGTTTCCACTGTACTATATTAACTATGTCTAAAAAACAATGTACCTACCTTAACTAAAAATACTTTATTGCTAAAAAATGCTAACCGTCATCTGAACAAGTCATGGTAATAACAGCCAAGATCACTGATCAGCATAACAAATACAGTAATAATGAAAGAGTTTGAAATATGCAAATTACCAAAACGTGAGACGGAGACAAGAAGAGAGCAAATGCTGTTGGAAAAACGGTGCCAACAGACTTGCTGGTCACAGGGTTGCCATAACCCTTTAATTCGTTTAAAAAAACGCAGTATCTGCAAAGCGCAATAAAACGAGGTATGCAACACTGACCAAGCCCACGTCAGCCCTCCGGGTTTTCCAGGTTCTCCCAAGAGAACTGGGGCGAGCACAGATTCACCCAGCCCATGCTGAGTGTTGTGGTTAGGGGAGTGGAAAGACCTTGGGAGACTGTACTGGCCACATATGGGGCCTAGTGGGGTTCGTTCTATAAGAGAGGCCGTCACAGAGACTCGGAAGCTCTAGAATCACAATACATACCATCAAACCCAAGACCGGAACTCCCCACTCCTCGGTGCTGCGTTCTTAACCTTGGTCCTCACCCACCTTATCTCATCCTCTTTCATAATTCAAGGAGGCCAAGCCCTTTCCATCCAGCCTACCCAAACTGGTTAACCAAAGGAGAGAATAAGTGTCTTCAAGGCTGCTGCAAACCGAAAGAACAAGAAGGCAGGCTCCACCAACAGCACACAGAACCACAAAAGGAGTGCCGCTCGCTGTGGGAACTTGAGGTCCATGAATTCCCTTCCCCAGGACAAGCCATGACAAAGCTTTGCTGGATGCTTGCAGACCTTCGGAAGGTGAGGTAAACCAACAGGTGAGGTAAAGCACGCAGGGAAGATGCGTTTACCTAGAAGAGCACTGTCTTGCCTGGCTCTGGCTAAAATGAAACCAAAGAACTTCCAAAGAGCTTCTCCCTTTCCAACTACACAACCTCTTCACAGAATCATATAGCATCCTGCCAGAAGAAAGGCCGCTGGAAGGAAAACCCTAGGACCTCGGAGGAGATCTGTAGCTAAAAGGAACCCTTCTTTTATGACGTGGCATGTTTGGCTAGATAATCCTCCACGTGTTCCAAGCCCCTCAGCCACACTCATTGGTCGCCTCCACCCCACCAGCAGACATACGTAGCTCAGGGCACCCCAGCTGGAGGGTCTCCACCCACCAGGACTGGCCGCATCTCACAGAAAACCAGGAGGGAAGCCAGCTCCATGTCTTCACTGTAGCCGTTCTTCAGGGGAACAGATCTAAATCCTGCAGAGTGGAGAAACAACACCAAGGCAGGCAGTTAATGTCACACCTTTGCTTTCTTGGAGTACCCAGGGATCACATACCCAGTACAAGGAGCAGAGGAGTCAGTGCCCCATGCTGGGGGCTGACTTCCTTCCTGGATGCCACAGGTCCCACCCTGATGGCTGGGGAGGGAGGCTGCAGAACACAGCCTTGACTGACAGGTCCATCCGGAGAAGTGAAGTTAAAAATACCCGTCATCTAGAAATGAAAATGACTCACTCAGAGCGAATTAAAACCCACAGAACATTGCACATTGAATTCAGAGCGACTACAGCTGTCGTTTCAGTTCCTTAAATACTCCTGATGAGGCCAAAGACTCAAAGGAGTAATGAATCCCCACATTCAGTTTCCGCACTTAGCCCTTTACAAAGCTTAGGACGAGGGAGTGTTTTCTCTTTAAAGATTTCCAAGGGGAAGAAATCTTCCTGTCCCCTGGCAGTTCAGAGCAGCATTGATCATTCTCCTCTAAAACCCATTCCCAATTTACAATTAGGACCTGTGTCTGACGGTCTTTTAAATGTTTCTTTTTATTTAGGAGAGGGTTGAGGTGGGGCTGAATTCCCCCCACCCCTCCCCATTAAGTAATGTTTAAGGCAACACCTCTCAAAGTTGGTTGGTTTGCTTGTTTTGATGAAGTAGTATAACTGAATACACAGTAGAAATGAAAGTCTCGCTTCCACCCACTCATAACCCCTTATTCCAGAAGGAACCACTGTTAACAGTATCTTTCCAAAATAGCCTATGCATATGTTTGTTTCCCTTAAAATCGCAAAGGATAGTACGCTGCCCAGCAATTCTGTACCTTACAGTTTCCATTGACCACTGTATCTTAAGGATTTACTATATAGCCCTAGTATCACTTTGAAAGTTTTTAAATTGAAATACAGTTGACGTACAATATTATGTTAGTTTCAGGTGTATTACATAGTGATTTGATATTTGCATACATTATGAAATGATCACCACAATAATTCTAGTAACCATCTGTGCCCAAAGTTAGTACAATATTACTGGCCATATTCCTTATGCTTTTATATTATATCCCAGTAGCTTCTTTGTAAGGAGAGATTTGTACCTTGAAAGCTTCTTATTTGCAGTGTATCTACTGATTGTCTGGGACAAGCAACGCTCAAAGTAGGGCATGTGGGCTAGTTTCTCTGTGCCTTCCACCACTCAGGTTTTGGCTTGTTTGATGACTAGTCTTATTTCTCTTAGAGAACTTTTTTAAGTCTGTCAGTTGATTTATCACCTTTAAATAATACCTATTGAATCCCTCACTTTCCACTGCTAATGATGAGGAAATTGGCATGCTTACGTAACCCTATAGCTTCTCTCCCTTTTCCTCCCCTAATCTGGGTAAGGTGTATTATTATTTCTCCATCAACATGGTGTGTAATATTTGTGTTCCATTTTGTAACCATAATTCTCCCACAAAGGGAGGCTTAGTTCTATAAAAGAACATGACAAGGAACACTTGTATACTCACAACCTAAATCTTACCATTAACCTTTTACTATACTTATGTTTATCCACCCACCAGTCTATCATGTGTGATATTTACTTCATATTTCAAAGAAAGATGAAGGCCTCTGTACACTTCTCCTTATGTCAGCATGAATCTCATTAACAAGAAGTCAATATTTGTTCAGTGTCCCTTTTGTGATATAAAATTTACAATGAAATGCACAAATTTTTAAAAATGTCCAATGCTCACCACCTTCTTACTGAACTGAACTCTTCCATCAATATTTTGGCTGGCTAAATTTGTCTTTTGTATGCTTGAATACGAGCTCATGGGACATATAATCCCTGGACTGTGCATGTGTGAACACATCCATCCTGTGATTTTATACTTGAGTGACAGTGTGAGTGGGTATAAAACTCTCAGGTCACACTCTTTTCCCTGGAGGATTTTGGGACCACTGCTCTCCTTGAATTTTGCTGTAGAGAAGTTTTCTGGCCTATTTTCCCCTTAGAGGTGTTGGGAATTATGGTGGTGTGGATCACCTGTGGGTCTTATTAAAATGCAGATCCTGACTCCAGAGATCTGGGATGGGGCCGAGATTCTGCATCTCTACCGAGCTGATCTATGAACAGTGCGGAAGCAGTCAGTCTAGGTATTGATTGATGTTAGAACGTGCTGAACTGCTGTGCGCTGTGGCGTTCTGGGGGGCAGCCCGTGCACCCCGAGCAAAGTGGTGCGGCCCAGCGCGTGCCTCCAAAGTTGGAGAGGTGAGCTCTGTCCCTCCTTCGGCTGGACGTCTCCAGTTCCACATACCTCCTGTCACTGCTCAAGCCTCATTTTTAGGAGCAGCCCTTCACATAGATTGGGAGTAGGGCTGAACGGTGTTTGCCAATTTCACTAAAAATAGTTTGGTTCCGTTTTTCTTCCCTCTGGTTTTGGTTACATCACAGAGGAAAGGGAAACAGAGACATCTTTGGACGTAGCATCAGTATTTTTGGCTTATTAGGAGTAGGGGAGGCCCTGAGGGTGGCCTGCAGAGTAGGGAAGAACATGGGGTTTGAATCCCAGCTCTGGTCGGAAAGGTGCGTGACCTTGACCTAGTTAATGAACATTTCTAGGCCCAAAGTGCTTATATTTAAAGAGCAGAGATGATAAAACCCCTTTCACAGGACTGCTGTGAGGATTAAAAGAGAAAGAGTTTAAGGCAGCAAGCACAGTAAAGGCTGCTTCCTTCCTTCCCGAGCTCCAGCTGGCTTAAAAGCTTAAGTGCGTCTCTAATGACAACAGGCAGAGTTTATTTTCCGAGTTCGATGCCTTATGCACAAAGGTATTGTTATTCTGTGTCACGCCTTCCATGAATATGGATGTACGAGGCAGTGCTAGCAGCGGGACAGAGAGAGAGAAGGTCTTACTGGGAGCATCTCACAGCTGGGGGAAGGGTCACGTTTTTTTTATCATCCTTGAGATGTTGTTTTTTAAATCTCTCCAAGCTAAGCCGTAGCATTTTCTAGATGATTCAACAGGACACTGTTAGGTGGCTGGTCAAGAGGGTTCCTCGGCTGACCTCTCTCTAAGCCTTGGGAGGGGCTACGGTTCACATCCCTCCTCAGGGACCCCATAAGGAGGGGGAAACAGCAGAGCCACTGCTCTGTGCAGGATGCGTCCAGGGGAGGTGGGTTAGGAAGGGGTGGGCACAGTTACCACAAAAAGAAATGTGTCCTAAGCCTTACTTATTGGGCTAATGTAAAAGAGGCAAATTGCAGAGTAAAGTCCTGCAGCTAAGTTGCTGGGTTTAGTTTCCAGTGGGGGCAAGTTAACCAAGGGGGCTGGCAAACGTCAGGCCTCTTGGACCTTCCAACTGAGTGTTCACTGCTGTCATTAAATCAGGAAGATGGTACTTCTTCTCAAGTTCCTGTTTCATCTACTCATTCGCTTAGGACTGTGTTTCCTCGATAGGATGGGCAGCCTAGGTCTCACCCGGTTTTCTCCGAGTGCCCTCTGAGGAGCTGGCCACACATGAAGATTCCTGGGCCCACCCAGCCTGGCTGAACGGGAACACCCTGGGATGGGCCTGCATTTTCTAACTGGAGCACCCCCACACAGGTCTAGCTGTAGAAATGATTAGGTGTGTATGATATAAATGTAGGGACTATCTGGTACGTTCCAAGTTTAGAAAAAATTTAAAAAAAAAAAATAGGAAACAGGACCCAAGGTTTCCAAACAACATCAAGAGAAAAGACTATCTTTGTATACCAATCACTGAAATGACAGTGATCTTTGGCTCTCGAAAAATGACCCTTGGAAAATAGGGGAACAGTGAGTGACCTCATGAAGACTTTAGAAGGATCTATGACTGGGGTCTCTCAGAAATACAGGGCCCTTCTCAAAGCAGGAAGGGGTTTCGTGTGGGAAAGGAATCACAAGAAGAAGAAGTGAGTCAGCCATCCCAACCTCATAGAAGAGGAAGGTGGTGCTCGGACAGCCCAGGTGACTTGCCCAGGGTGACGTGGGGAAAAGCAGGCCTAAGACTGTAGTTCCGGGTCTCTTCCTTCCCCGGGAGCAGCTTACCAGCCCCTGAACCTGCCTGAGGAGAGGCCAACAGCTTCTAACCTTCCAAAAGGAAACCAAACTACAGTGCCAGGTGGACCGTCAACTAATAATCCCGTTTTGGATGCAGAAGCCCCACTGTGACCAGCCCGGCATCTCATCCTGCCACTTGCCGCGGTCCCTGTCCCAGCTCACGGGAACTCCCACGAGATCAGCTGTCCAACCTGCCCATGATTTAATAGAAGCCAGGAAAAAGGCTTTTTCATTCTTTTCAAAGCCAGCAGCCCAGACCCAAAAGGATGCCAATCCAAGCCAAACGTTATCATTAAAACGGGTCTCACCTGATTTGATTCCTTTAATGGGGAAAGTGGCATGCGCGAGAAAGTTGGGGTCGCTGAACATATCTTCCTCGTAAACCACAAAGCGTAGAAACGCGAGGTTTGGGTCATAAATTTCAAACGTCACCTTCTCCTGTGTTGGAGCCCAAACAGGGCTTAGGCCGTTGTCATCTGGAAGGAAATCCAAGCTCACTTAGAGGCCCCATTCATCCTGCCCCCTCTTGGTTACACCATCTCTACATCCGTTGGCTTTGAATCTCCGTAGCAACGGTGTAAATACACATCTAGGCCAGGAGCTAAGAAATAATTTTTTTCCAATGCCATCACAGGCCTGGCCCTCAGTAAGCAGGGGGGAGGCGACCACCGCCCCTTACAGATCTCCCACCTCAACCCCCTGGGATTGGGGGGTGGACAACAGTGCAGGAACAGCTAGGTTTGGACAAGAGAAAAGGAGACATGGGAGCCACATCCCTCGTCTGATGGGGGAGGTGGGTTAGGTGCTCTGAAGAGATAGTGGGATTTGGAGTTGCCAGGGGAGAACCAGCCTCAGGGAGTAAGGTAGTTAACTTTCACCCTCCACAAAGGCCAGTTTCACTGGTCAGCACGTGAGCTGTTCATCGGGCTACCTTCTACCAGGGACAGTGGTCCCAAGCCTTAAAAGGCCCACAGTTCAGGTTTTTCCAGGCCTCAGATGGCAGAACAAGCATTCTCTGGGCTTCCCTGCCCTCTGCGGGTTAAGATCACCCAGGTTGGGCTGCAGCCTTTTGGGTCAGGTCAGCCACATCCTCTCTTAGCCCTGGACTCAGTAGGTAAGCAGGTGAGGGCTGATGCACAGGTGAGAGAGAGCTGGAGCCTTGCCGGGGCCTCCCAGAGTTACAGGCTGAGAAACACAGCAGTGGGTCCATGTCCAACTCTTTCATCACGTGGCCCTTTGCTTCCTCCCCCCCCACCCCGAGCTCCCCATAGCAGGCAAGGGGGATGAAGGGAAAGACCTGGACACCAGTGCATTACCGCATCCCCGATGACTAGCATCCCCGACCTGGGATTCAACTTGCCTGAAGTTTAATTGAAGAAAGGACCCAGCAACTTACTCACAACTGTTGTTTTGAACTTGTTGTTGTCATATTCGGCTCCGCATATCTCCACCTCCACAAAGGGACATGCAATACTTCGTCCAGGTTTGGGAAGATGACGAGCCCCCAGAACCTAGGACACCAAACGCAAGGATTAGAACTCTCCCGGCTCCATCCTGGGCAGAGCCAACAAGTTCCACGTGGGTGGGTTCTCATTTCTTCACTGGTGAAGTACTAGACCCTCCTACAGTGGACACCCCTACTGCTTCCCTTTTGTGGATGAGGAACTAGGGGTGGAGAGTCAGGGAGGATTCCCACAGCTGGTAAGGATGAGCTGGGATGGCAGCCCCAGTGCCAAGAGACTCAACAGGTGGACCTCACCTGTGCACAGAAATGCATACACCCAGGCCAGCACCTACAGAGATGGAGTTCAGTCACTCAATTTCTCAGCCCCTCCCAGGAAAGGATGGGGGAGAATGTGGAATCCTTTTTGTAACAGGCCTTTTTTTAAAAATTTTTAAGAACTTTGGTTATTTATATATGCTTCAGTTTTTCTTCCTTAATCTTATGAGAAATGCAGTTCATTTCCCTACCTTGCATCATTTCCCAAACGGGAGAAAACAAAAACTCTAACAAAGAGACAACACCTTCTCTGAAAGTTGGACCAGTTTAGAAAAGCTTTCACCCCTCAAAGTGGCCACGATGGGGACAAGCTCTCTCCTCCACAAAGACCAGAGAGCCACTTCTCACATGTTTGATTCCCCTTTTTTTCTGACCAGATGCTGACCTCACAGGGACCCTGGTGAACCCAGCCAGAGACAGATTCATAGCTCGCCCCCGCAAACAAGGGGAGGTGACCAAGCTGGACCTGGGAAGGTGCCCTTCCCTCCCCTCTTCCCCTGCAATGACCGTGGCAGGCACTGCAATTAAGATCCTGAACCGTGTCTGGGTGTTGACGGTTTAAACCAGGTGACCGGTGTCGTTAGGCAGCGGGCTGGGCCATCCCCACGCTGCACAGCCCCGGCCCCCTGCGCCAGGAAGGAGGGCTGGGCCTTACCTTGACCGTCAGAGTCATCAGGATTTTCCTCTGGGACTCGGGCGGCATGGGGTCGTACTTCTCCGCCCTCATGCTCTCGGGCTGCAGGACATAGCCAGTCCGCCCATTGAGGGAAAACAGGGCGTGGTTCATCTGCAGGTACTTATCTGGAGAGGAAAGATAACTGCTGATGAAAGTGAGGCAAGAAAAGGGGCCCCAAGGTGCTGGGTAGGGGATGATTTATATCTTTTTCCGAAAATAATTTGAGGCAGCTGTTAAAATAGGTATCAGACTCAAAAATATGGGTTTAAAAAAATCTATTGAAAACCAGTGTTACGGGAAGAAAATGTGGGATTAAAAAAATCTCAGACTGGGGACACCTTTCCAAGTAAGATACAAAATCCACAATGTATTCAAAGCTAAAAATTGCCGCAAAGAACAAAATTTCCATAAAAGTTGATGTGCTGTAGAAAAATCAATTTAACTCAACTGACAGGTAAATATCTACATATAAATTTAACCTGTTAAGAAATCTGGTAACTGTGTGCTGTGAATACCTAAACCCCCTTAGAAAAACTGGGTAAGAAGCATGAATGAAGTCTGTGGAAAAGAAAACACAAATGCTTCTTAAGTACATGAAAACCTGGTTAATGTTACTCATAAAAAGAGAAGTTACCAGTAAGGGAAGCTGTGACTACAGTGTAACATCAGTTTTCACCTATCAAAGACTGAAAAGTTTTGCTAAAACTAAGTTGGTCAACTTTTGCCAAAGAGGGTGTAAACGTCTCGCCCGCTCGCACTCCTGCCTGCAGTCCCCATGGAGAGCAGGGTGGCTAAGTGTCTTCGCTCAGACCCTCCTGGATACAGGTGTGCAGTGGTTTTCCTCAGGGCCAAGTTGATCAAAGCTGTTTGACCCAGCCTGCACTTCTGAGAATTCTGCCCCACAGACGTGCTCCCATATCTAAAGTGATGCTCACATAAGGTTACAGGGGGTAGTGCCGTCTGTAGTAGCAAATGAAGGGAAATAACCTAAATGTGCCTCAGCAGGGGATCAGGTGAAGACCTTATGGTTCTGCTCAGTGGAATCCTATGCAGGCACAAAAATACAAAGGAGATGACTGATCAACAGGTCCTCCAAAGAGGCTTAAATACCCACCAAAGTGCAAAGCATCGTGATTAATGCCACCCTTTGCATAAAGAAGTTGGGCGTGTTGGCCTTTCCCAGCATATGATTATCTCCAGAAGACAGCCTGGGCAGCAAGCCCTCAGAGAAGGATGGGCCCGGAGAGGGGACCGGAAGACAGCCACTGAACACCTGAATCCATTTGCCTGAAGCTCAATTCCTAGACTTTTAAATTACGTGTGTGGATGCATTTCCTTTCTCTCTTAAACCGGACTGACTTCGCGTCTGTCACTTGCCATCACGGAGCCCGTCACACAAGCACCTGGCATGCCCAGGGGTCCCCGTCATCACTCTGTTCAAGGGGATGGGCCTCGCGCTAGCAGGCTGGCTGAACTCTGACAACTCCTAAGACACCACATCACACCGGTGGCCCCAGCAGACTGTGCCTGGAATGATGCTCCGTCGTCTCAGATTTATTGGCCACAATCAGCCCCCTTTTACCTGGTGTCTGGAAATTGAGTGCCACCATCTGGGAGCCACACAGCCAGAGGCGGAAGGGGTCGTAGTTGGAGGAGTCCACCCGCTGTCCTTTGGGGTAAATGCGGGTCAGGCCCTTTTGATTGTATTTCAGGAGATCGTTGGGTTTCTGTCTGACGATGCTGTCAGCCTTTGTCTCCACGAAGGAGCGGATTTCTCGGAAGTCGGGGTTTTCTGCACAAAGAGAGGGAGTCGCGTTTATTCTGTGTCTCGCACATTTTCTTAACGCCTAACGTACTGGCGGGATGTGCAGGTCGTGAAATGAAACCAGGAATCTCTCCCGGATGAGACATTCAAGTGGTTATGACGATACTGCCATAATTGGTTCTGCTGTGGGCTTTCCCCTCCGGGGCCGGGGGCGGGGGCCGCTCCCAGATATTAAGAGGGAGCCCAGTGTTCCCACAGCCTTTTAGTCTAGCATTATTGTAATTTACTTTTTGTTTAGAACTACCAGCAGCCTTGTACAAGAAACCACAAAAGCGGTACAGTTACAGAAAGGAGTGGGGGAAATGGGATCCGCAGGGAGGAGGAGATCTGAGGAGTGGAAGGTGCGGACGTTGGATCTGTTCCTCATCAAAGGTGTTGCAGGCACAAGATGAGTGAACCCAGCATCTTGGTGGAGGGAGAAACGAATGCCAGCAGGAAGGGATGTGACAGGAGAGGGGATGCCTGTGTGGGTGAGGGGACAATGAATGGGAGGAGACTTGTGGGAAAACGCAAACAATCCTTTGCTTGGATGAAGCTCTGCTGCTTCACATCCAGCTGTGGTAGGACAGCTCTTAACACGCTGAGCGTGGCCGCGTCTGGTTCAGAGCTATGACATCTTTCCCTGCGTGTGGAGGTACCCAGGGACCAGCCTCCCAGTGACCATTAATGCTGAGGTTTAGTACTGCTTCTCTGGTCCTCTGCCTTGGAATTACAGATTCTGGAGATCAGAGACACGAGTTGCTCAAAAGGAGGAAGAAAATATGAACAGGACCATTATTAGATGAAAGAACTTGCTACTTTGGAGGATTTGGTAGGAGATCCATTTTTGCATCCTTCTGCAGCAGGCCAAATAATGGCCCCCAGGGACATCTAGGCCCTGGTCTCTGGAACCTGTGACTGTGTTCCTTATATAGGAAAGGGACTTTGCAGATTGATTAAATTGAAGGGCTTGAAAGGGGGAGATTATCTGGCCCTAAATGAAACCACAGAGTCCTTATAACTGAAAGGTATAGGGGGATTTGACTACGTAGAAGAGAAGGCAATATGACCACAAAGGTAGAGACTGGAGTGACACGGCCACAAGCCAAGGAATGCCAGCAACCATCAGAGGTGCAAGAGGCAAGGAACAGATCCTCCTCTGGAGGGAGTGGGGCTCTGCTGACACCTTGATTTCAGCTCAGTGATACTGATTTTAGACCTCGGCCTCCACGACTGTGAGAGAATAAATACGTGTTGTTTCAGCCACCAAGTTCGTAGTAACTTGTTACAGCAGCAGAGAAACTAATCCACCCTTTAAGAGGGTTTGCCTTCTGAACATACCAGAAGGGCCTGTTTCACCAGCATCCTCGCCCTGAGGACAAACTGAAGGGGAGGTTCCCACTTAGCACAGTTAAGACGAGTAGGAACGCTTTTCACAACGCCAGACTCAAAGGGAATCAAGAGTTTCCCCCGAGGTTGGGGGGCAGAGTGATGGGAGACGGTACCTAGGTTGTCCTTGGTCTTGCTGGTTGGTTTGCAGTAGACGACCAGGTCCGAGAGCTCAATGGCGATGGACTGGTTCTTCTCCCAGTACTTCATGTTGTTCTCCTGTGTGGAGCCAATCCCGAGTTTCAGCCCTCAAGCCGGCACCTGCGAAATCCCATCCTCCCAGCACCTGGCAGGCGTCTTCCTCCTCTGGGTCCCCTCTTCTCTTTGGCCCTCACACATGCTCACATCTTAAATGTGGTGGAAAGTTCTCCTCTCCCCTGCCCGTCCTCTTACTTTGGAAATTCTCCACCAAGCTGTCTCCACCCAGGATCGCTGTCCAGCTCAGTCTCTGACCACAACTCTCGAGAATACAGGGGAACGAGGGCTCTTCTTTGTCACCACCCCTCTCTCAACCCTCTGTTCTCGGCGCGCTGCCCTATCCCTCCTCCTGAAACCACGCTGTGACAGTTCGTCAGATTCTAGTTCTCAAGCCCAGGACCACTCTAGGCCATGGCCTCCCTGTGCTCACTCGCTGTCCCCTGCACCCCACCTCCCTGCAACGTGCACCTCGCTTTGCAGAGGACTCTCCACGGCCCGGGCCACACACCAAGGACTTGGGAGCCACTCGCCCACGGTCAAATCCATCTCCAGGTAAGGATGGGCTCTCACTCCACTCCAAACCAGACAACCCTCTCTGGCCTCACCAACTTCTGACCCATCCCCCATTGGCCAAGCGGGGGAACCCTAGAGAGAATATCGTTCACAGATGGTAACATTCACCATCCGGGAGGTTGCTTAGCTTCAGGCAGTGCACACTAAGTGCTTGATGGATACTATACCTAAGCCCACACGTCCCTGAGAGGTACAGTTTATCTCCACTCTTCCACGACATTACAGCACACACAGAGGTTGAGTAGCTTACCCCGGGCTCCACAGCAGGCCGAGACCAGATGCTTAAGCAATCGGCCTCACCTGTGTTACCCTTCTGCTTCGCCCCCTCTCCACCCTCAGCCACCAGGTACGGGAAGAGGCCTGTCTGAAAGGCCGCCAGGTTCACATCCCAGGTCCCTCTGAAGCACAGCGACAACGTCCTGGCCCCTCATCCTGCCGCCCCCATCCTCCTCCCTCCTCTGCAGGTCCGTAGGATTCTGGATGCCACCCAGATCACTCCTTCCCCAGGACGCCTTCCTGGGTAACTCCATCCAGGCCTGGGAAAGAGATGCTGCATCCCTCAAGCCTTCCAGAATGCCCACTGCCTCACCCGGTCTTGGCCTTGCACTGTCTCTCGTCCGACTATCTATGTTGGCGCCTTTCAACACTAGTGTCCAGACCAGTGTCCACACTGAGGCACGTCCCTTGGGAGCAGGACCCTGCAGGGGGTGAGTCTTCTGGTGACAGGTGGTGATTTGGTGACAGGAGCATCACAGTGGTTACAACTGTGGGGACTGGACTCAGAGGCGGGTTTGAAAGCTGGCCCGATTTGCTGGCTCTGCCGACGGCATAAGTCACCTAGCCTCTCTGTGCCTCAGTTTCCTCAACTGTACGATGAGGCTAACTTGAATACCTAACCTCCTGGAGCTATTGAGAGAATTAAAGAAGGAGGCCTCTGCCCTTGCCGATCACGTGGCAAACAAGGGGTGCGACACGGATTGCCCCAGAAATGCCTTTCCGGGCCAAGGACAAGAGCATCCGCTTTTTAAACAAGCAGGCGCGGGCACCCCATTTCGTCTGTAAGAATGCCTCCAACTCATGACTGCTGACAAAGATCCTGGGGCCCAAGTGGACCCTGGCAGTGACCAGCAAACGAGCTTTTTACATGAGCTCCGGCAGCAGCCACATCACCAGGGAAGATCAGAACGTGAAATCTGCCCTTGTTCGTCGAAGCACACCCAGCTTTCACCAGTCCTTCCCACACTCCCTGAATGTTCCTGGGCACAAAGCAAGGTAGCGGCAAGGCTCCAAGGGCTGGTGTGGGTGGGACGGGCACGGAGCAAGAGACAAAGAAGGTGTCAGCCAGATCGTCTACGGCCAGATGCCGTCAGGGAGACTGAAGCATTGTCTAAGCTCAAACCTCAGGTGTTCTTTCCTAATCCTTGTGTCGGTCTGGCTTTGTCCTCTTAGTACACAATTTTCCCCGCAGGTTATTTGGGGAGAGGAAACCCTAGCAACAACACAGCTCACTTCTCACGACAGTAGGCCCGCCTGAAGTAAGGGTGGGTTGAGGCAAGCCACAGCTGTGTCCACGTGTGGACCTCTGGCTTCACCAGGCACAGAGCCATGTAGTGTTATGGGGCATCACTTTTTTTCTCAACCTCGGTAGAAAACAGTATCAGTTCACGATGAAATACCAGTCGCTACTGCAAAATTGTAGAACAGTTACTCTCCAGACCCACAGACTTTGCCCATAGGCCATCTCAGAGTTTGAAATCACAACACACTTCATTGGTCAGGCTTTGGAAACTCACTAACTAGATGAATCCTAGTGACTGGTCTTCTGCCATTTGACCAAAAGAAGCCAGAGATGATGTGAAATTACAGAGCCCTGAGCAGGTTCCTAGGGCCTCGGTGAGGAGCTCCCAGCAGTGAGCTGAGAGCACACTTCGTGTTGCTTTCCCGGGGGCAGCATGGGTCCACCTTGCTTGTTCCCACACCGGCAAGCCCTACAGCTGGTTGTGTTCAGAGTGGAACCTCTGTCAATTCTGCTGACTCCTGTTCTGTTTTTTAACATTCGTATGAAATGTGATAAGACTAAGCAGATGTAAAAGCTAATTAAAAAGGAACATAGACCAAGGCAGAGCACAGCAGCCTTCCAGAGCTAGGCTTAGCCTCAGAAACCGTCATGTGCTGGGGAATGAAGGGGACAGCCTTCAGGTGAAGTCACATTTTCCTCCATTAAGAGAAAGGGAGAGAGCCAGGAAGCACCCGGCTGAGGGTGTCATCGCCACGCCCCTTCCCTCCGAGCCCCACACTCAGAGGGGGCGTGAGTGCCTGAGAATAAAGTGGCTAAAGGCTTCCTCCTCACTGGTGTTTTTCTCCGTTCTCAGCTACACGGGCCTAGAGTCCCAAGTACTAGAAGATGCTCAGGACAATCACATGCTCGCAAACGGTGCCGTGCAGATCTTGACGACAGCCACTCAGCCGACCATGAAAACACACGCAGAAGAAGACAGGAGGAAATCACCTCTCAGAGGAACCCCAGGACAGTGGCAACCCCCTGGGCCTCGGAGCCCTACTGCATTGGAGGCACCGAGGGCAGATGAGATGGCCCCATGGGGGAAGGTGGGAACAGCCTTGTTGGCCACAAGCGCGTGGCTCATCCCAAGTGACTGATGTGATGATGTGACAGGTCTTGTGAAGAATAAGGACCCGTATGTAGGGCCTCTGACTAGATTCTGGGATGGGGGAAAGACGGCAGGCCCTGCCAGGGAGGGTGCCCATCTGAACAGCTCTCGGCACAAAGTCTTCGAAAGAAGAGGACTTTACTCCAGGGTGTCGAAAGGATGAGTCAGGGGGCCTCTGGTGACCACAGACTGGCCAAGCTGCAAAGTCCCCCACAGGGGGAAGAAAAAATCAAGCCAAGTACACTGGAGGAGGGAGACTCATCAATTATAACCCGAGGTCAGAGGGATCCAGGAGGTCCTGAGAAAGCCTTAAAGTCAGTCCTAGAAGCAACTGGGTACATGGGAAACCCTAGAACTTCTTCCCAGCTCCGTGGCCACAAGAAAGAGCAGACAGCACCTTGCTCCATCATCCAAGACACAGCAACACTTCCCCATGTCCTCCTGGCATGAAGACAACGTGATGATTAAATCCTGTGGTGACCTGAGCCCTTGCCGTGGGTCAGGCTCTGGGCCAGCACTTTCTATGCATCATCTCCTTTCATCTTGTGAGTTAGGTATCTGGCTCCTCATTTTACTGACAAGGAAACTGAGGCCCAGAGAGAGGTGGTTACCTGCTCAGGGTCCAACCCTGCCAGGATGCAAACTCCAGTTGGCTTAATTCTAAACCTCCTGTTCTTACCTAGAACCTCGCCCTTTTCAAAAGGCCTCCAGACAAACCCTAATGCTCCGTTGAGGATAAACCCTCAAAAGCTCATTCCCATCAAGACTGGAAGTTCCCCCCACAAGGATACAAACTTCTGGAAGGAAAGGGCTGTGTCTTGTCGATTACAGTATTCCCAGGGCCCTTTCCAGTCCAGAGACGTGAGCTCAGTGAACGTGCACCGGAAGGATCCAGGCTGCTTTGAACAGTATTAAGAAACAAGAAAACTTTCCAAATGAGGAAGGCAAAACTTTCTTGTTAAGACACACAGGACCCGACAGGCCCCAAACATCAAGGGACACTGCACACACCGTGAGCCTTCAGGTTCAAAGGTTCAAACCAGACCCAGCTCCGCAGGTGGACCTCCAGTACCCATTTCCTCTCCGCAGTGCTCCTGTCGTCTGAACACCCCCCCTCTAACCCCCGAACTCTGTGGGGCCGCTGGGCCTGCTCCTCCGGCAGCCCGGACCCACCCCACCTCAGCAGAGTACCACAAGCCTGAGAATATCAGGCCCACCTGAGCCCAGGTAAGCAAAAGGCTTACCTTGGTGTCGATCTTCCAGGTGATCTCCCGGATGCTCTGGAACCACTCAAACAGCTCCTCCACCTTGTCTGTGGCAAACTCCACCGGAGGGTCACCCTGCTTCTTGGGCTCCAAGATAAAGACGAAAGGCTTCTGGTTCTTCCCCTGTGGGGCCTTTACTTTAGGAAAGGATAACAAAAGGCCTGATCAGCCTGTTAGAAAGCCCAAGAAGACCAGATTTCCACTTCCCCAGGCCACTTCTCTTATGACCCCAACCCCACCATCATTGTCAAAGCGCCGACCGGGACATCTACCTTGTATCAGGTAGCGGTCCACGTCTTAATGTGCAGTTCCTGTCAATGTGACCTTATCTGGAAATGGGGTCTGTGCAGATGTACGGAAGGATCTCAGGATGAGATCGTCCCTGCATTTTGGGTAGACCCTAAATCGAGGAACCAGTGTCCTTCATCAGAGAGAGGAGAGGGAATTTGAGGCAGAGACCCAGGGGCGTTAGTTGGCCATTGAAGAGGGAGGCAGAGACTGCAGTGATCAGCTCAAGCCACGGACCGCCAGCAGCCATGAGCAGCTAGGCGTGGAATAGGTTCTCTCTACAGGGAAAGTATTTTCTGGAAAGAGAAAATGAAGGCTACGAGAGGAGAAATTATCGGCCACGTGATATCGTCAACGAAGATCTCTGGGCTCGCACGTGCCAGGCACTGCTCTGTATCTTCTTTAAGTCTAATCACAGCTTTTTGGGGTGCTACTCTTGTTCTGCCCATTTCACAGGAGGGGAAACAGAGACTTGTTGAGGCAGAGTAACCCACGGAAGGTCACAGAGCTGGTAGTGGCAAAGCTGGGGCTCAAGTCAGACCTGACTCCAAGCTCTCTCCTCATCACCCTGAGCCACGTGCCTGTGCAAGTTCAGCGCAGGATGATACAAAGGGTAACAGCAGGGAGGGCACGAGCCCCCAGTGCCCCAGACCCAGCTCGTCTCACAACTCGCAGTGGAAGCTCAGGCAGCTTCTGTGGTCATGACAGGGCTTGGTTTTCTCATCTGTTAACTGGAAATGGAACCAAGAATCCTTTGCCCACCTGCCTAGGCTAGTGGACTGACGGACTACAGGGGGCACGGAGGCCGGCTATGGAAACACGGGCTGCTCAGAGAAGAAAGGCGCTCTGGCTTCTTGCCCAGAAAGTCTCTCCTCACTGCCTTCAGCTCCTTCGTCTGGAAGCTGCTATATGCTCACTTCAAAGGCCCAGGAAGCACCATGCATCTCACACCCCTGTCACCACGGTTGAGGCTGTGGGCTCCCTCCTGCACCAGACTCTGAGGGGGAGGCCAGGTTTCCTGACGCCCAGCTGAGCTGCCAGGAAGCTGCAGCTCTGAGAGGGGAAATGACAGGCCCAGGGTCTCGCAGCAACTGAGAGGCAGAGCTGGGCTAAGAACCAGACACCCCCAACTCTATGCTCCACTGCAGCCCAGCCAACGTCTCAGCTCCTCCTAGAAAAGCATGGGAGACCCAGGCAGACCCCTGCAATGAGGACGATGATGTTGGGAATAACAACAGCCACCATTAGTCCAGCACTTAATATATACGCACCAGGGTATATAACACCAGATTATAGCGCTTTACGGATGTTAATAGCATAGCAATCAAGATGTAAGATGATAGCCATTAACCAGCTTGGCCCAATACTCAGCTTCAGCAACCAAGTCGAAGCTGGAAGGACCCAGGACAGCTGACCCCCTGTCTGGGGCGGTCCTGAGGCCAGGCTGGGGGGAGATTTGGGTGGAAATCTGGGCTGAGACCATGTGTGCACATACCAACATTATAGGCGTTGAGATCCAGTATTCCTCTGCAAAGAGACCCTAAGGGATTGTCTTCAATAATCTGTGAAGAAACAAGACATAACTCACGCTCGTCTTAAAGGGAATAGTGAAAAGATAACCAGTTTCCAAAGTATACCGTTTAGCAGAGGCACTGCCTCTGGAACTGTTTAAAATGCACTTTCATCACAGGCTACGTCCACGGGGAGAGAGCTAAATAACGAAGCATGTTGCTGGTGGGGACCCAGCAGCGAGCAGGTGCTGGCAGGTTCAGCGTTTCATTTTCCAATCTGTAAAAAGGCGCCTTGTGAATTCCAGAGCAGGTTTCGAAGCATTTCCGTGGATCTGGTTTCAGAAACACCCTAGACCCTTTCTTCTGACATTATCAGGAAATGGGACTGGCCCCCTTTCCAAGCCCAGCTCAAGAACCTTCTGTGGCTCCCTGTGTCCTATGGGAGCAACACCTAAGCTCTGCAGTCTCGCCTCAAGGCTTTCCGGGCCCTGCTCAGTCTTCCAGCTCTTCCTCTCGCACGGCACATTTGAACCATCCCAGGGGTCAGGTGAGGTGGGGAGTTTCCTGGTCTCGGGAAAGCTGGAAGAACTGTGTATCTGCCCATCACATGTACTACCCCACCCCTCCCCCAGGCTAATGCCGACTGTGCGGGTAAAGGGCAATGCGGGATGGACACAGCTGGGGAGGGGTGTGGGGGGGGCGTTACCGTCTCTGCCTCAGGCCGAGCGCAATGAACAAAACTGTTTCCACTACCACACCTTTGCTTAGGCTGTACCTCCCACCTGCAGTTCCCTTCTGCTGGTCTCTGGCTGCTGAACTCTAACTTGACTTTTAACACTCAAAGGCCTCTTCCTCCATGCAGCCTTCCTAAAGTGCCCCGAGTCCCTTAGAAGAAAGTCTAAGATTCCAGCCTTGGAGCACTGCTGTTGCACTGAAAGTAGCTGCTCTTCGAGCCTTCTGAGCAAGAGGCAGCGGGGAACAGAAACCAGGTTTGCAATGTCACCAGGAGGGCCTCGACGCACCTTTCCCTTGGGCCGGCCTGCTTACACCAAGCACGTTCTGAATGCCAGGCTGGCCAAGCGAAACGTTTCATCCGCAGGCCGCTTGGCCGTGGCCGTTTTCACTGCGGAGGGAATTCTGCATATGCAAAGCCTTCCAGCCCAGCGCAGCAGCCTGATTTAAACCTGACTGTCTTGTCACAGTGACCGTCACCCACAGCTCGGGGGACAGTCCCAATTTCCCCGTCACTCTGCTGTCCCTGTTCGGGAGCTCCTTGGGGAACACAGGACAGCGCGTACAAAACGTGGAGCTGGCTCAGTGGACCCCCCAGAATAGGATCGGTGGGTCCCTCCCTGGGATGAACGATGGAGACTCACCTGCTTTTCCAGGTCCTCCCCGTCAGCTGTTGAAATGTCTTCAACGTAATTGGACGGGAAGTACTGCTGGATTCTGGTTCCGTAGTCTCCTTTCCACCTATATGGAAACACAGAGGGGATCAGAGGGCCTTGGCCGAGCGATGGTCACTGCTCACTAGCTCCCAGCCGATGGGGGAGGGGGAAGGGGGCAAGTGACTGAGTGGCCAGTAGAGGGGGTCGTTATCTGTGACAGCGGAGCCTATCAAAGGGATCCTCTGCTTTTTTTTTTTTTTTTTTTTTTTTATCAGCAGTGAGTGCTGGAGGTCACGTCCTCCCCTTACCATGATCCTAGTGTTCGGTCAAAGCCACCAAAAGTCAAAAGTTTCAGTGCTTTAAGTGGACATCAGACGCCATACAAGACGAAAGCTCAGCTCTAGCGGAGGCCCAGCCCCCTTTCAGGGAGGGCTGTGAATTTAGAGACAGGGGTGGGATAAGAAAGGTTCTGGAGCCAGACGGCCTGGAATCAAACCCAGTTCCACCATCAGCTACGAGGTGTCTGTGCCTCAGACCCTCCATCTGTACGTGGGGATCATCCCAGTGCCTCCCTCAGAGGGTTTTATTGGGACTGTATGAGTTAACATACACTACAAGCTTTGAGTAGCACCTAGTACATATTAAGCGGCCAACAGTGTTGGTTCTTGTTACTCAGCTAAAATCGTGCCCCCCACCCCTGACCTTCCCACCTCTGTAGCAACACTAATAACACGAGACATAATCAACTTTTGTACGTGTCTTGATTCAACCAAACTGGCGGCACCTCCAAGATGTGCCCCCAGGTCCGGTGCCTGGACATGCAGGGCTCCTCCTCCAACCCCTCTTGTGGGCCACTTTCTGCAGCCAGGGGGCTCCTTCCAGAATGCACCTCTGACCCCACCATACCAATAGCTCCTGAGGCCTTCAAAATTAAGCCTAGACTGTTCAGCCTGGCAATCAGAGCCTGGAACGCTATAGCCGAAGGGGCTCCTGGACCCCGACTCCTACCTCTCTGTGACTTGAACCTGATATTCATTCCAGACCACCTGTGGCCACCTCCCCATGTGGCCCTGCCATGCTGTCTAACTTCTATGCCTTGGTCCATGCCCTTTATAGCCAGCTTGCCCCTAACCATTTAAGACTCAGCTGGGGCCTTCCTCTTCCAAGAAGCCTTCCCTGACTGCCACCTAGGCTGAGTGCTCTTCCTCTGTGCTCCTTGGCATCTGTTCCCACAGCCGTCAAACCAGTCCGTGCCTTATATTTAACTTAACGGTTATACATCGGTCTTCTCCTCGATGTGAGACCTTTCTCGGTCTCAATCATATCTGTCCTCGGGGGCGCTTAACAAATGTTTGTTAACCTGAACAAGCAGAGAGGACTGACTGTCCCACAACCTGGTGGAAACACAGAATTGCCAGTTGTGAGCCTCTTTCACATTCTTTTCACCTTCATTTCTCCAGACCCATCTCCAGCAAAGTCTGGCTGTATTCAGGGCGACCGTATGGACCATTTGCCCAGAACTGAATGGTTTATACCTGTGGTCCAGATGTAGTGTCAACACTGCATTCCCTCCACTCTCGAATGCATCCTGGTTTGAACCACAATTATTTGGTCCTCTAGCATGGGAGGATGCAAAAAAATGTGGACTGAGGCAGACATCCCACTAGGTGGCAATACTGTCACCAGGGAGAGAATAAGAAATGAGGGGACCTCAGCTGGGCATAAGGTCTACCCTCAGTCCCTCACTAAAGGCACTTACTCCAGTCTCTTAACTCATCTTGAGACAAGATCTCTGGGGATCCAGGTAAGAAGTAGGTTGGAAAGAGGGGGTTCTCCAAATTAAAAAAACAAAAAGTCTGAACACCTCTGGGTCTAGCACATGAGTAAGGAAAAAGTGTGGCCTCTTGAGTCAGAAGGCCTGGCTTCAAATCTCAGGCTGCTGTGTGTCCCTGGACAAGTTACTGCACACTTCTCTGTGCCTCAGTGTCCTCGTCTGTAAAATGCAGGTAAGAACAGAACCAACCTTCTAGGATCACTGTGTGCATTAAATGAATTATTTCAAATGAAGTGCTTAAGACAGTGCTTGACAGTGCTCCATTCAGGCTGCTGTTCAGATTTCTAAGTCAGGTGCAGCTATCTTGCAGGAGGAAGAGGTGCCAATTTTGTGAGGTGCTTGAGTCTCTGCAAGTGCTCATGGTTATGAACAAGTCCTTATGGCTCTAAAGTAGGAATCATCCCAGGAACCCACTTGCCTAGGGACCTATGGATGGGCAGAGAATTCTTATTCCCAGGTGAAAAAGGAGAAGAGAGAACTCAACCCTCGAACACCCAGGTGCCTTTGGCCTAAAAATGTACCTCTTCAGTCCAGGATGGGGCCAGCGCGTAGGGCACGGGACTAAGAATAGCACAAGAATTTGAATTTAAAATAACGCACAGGCTTGTGCTGTTTAGTAGCTGGACCTTGGAAAGCTTCATTCACTGCATCTATAAGTGGGGATAATCATAGTCCTAACTCTGCAGGGTTGTAACAAGGATTTGGTTACTGTATGAAAGCAGTCAGCATAGTGCTTGGCACACAGTAAGACCTCAAGAAATAGCAGCTGCTGTTATAATTAAAATAATACATAATAAGATGTAATGATATGATAAAGGACATGAGAATTGTAATTGTTATTTATCCACTTTTCTGAATACAGCATGCATCAGTCACCTTCCTACAGAAAGTACAACAGGTCAAAGCCAGCCCAGAACAGCAGATAAAGGGGTCAGAGCTCCCCTCAGCCTTACCAGCCCCCAGGCTCCTTGGAGACATTGTGGATGAGGGCGCCACGGCAGAAGCTCAGCTCATCGTTTTGCTTGGCTTTGTAGTCATACAGAGCTTTCACGGTTCTCTGAGGCTTTCAGGGAAAACAAGAGGGTAAAGGTCAGGCCGGGCAACAAGAGCAGGAGGCGGCTGCATTTTCTGGCACATTTGGTTCCTCTCAAAAGAGAGGGAGGCTTTAGTCCAAGGTTACCACGCCATCTGCTGGTGAAGGGCTGGCATTGCCAGGGAGCCACGGCCCCCAGGACATATACCAGGGAGTGGGGATGGGGACTGGCCTAAGTCGGAGCCTAGGGCCCCTCAGAGTGAGCCAGTATTGCTCGATTTCCTCAACAAGGAAAGGACATGCCTTTCACATTAAGCCACAAGCTCCTCCTCTGAAGTCCTCAGTGCCTGTGCTCCCGGAAGTCCATCCTCCCGGAAGTTCAAGCTCAACACCGTTTCTGGACATCCCCAAGTCTCACCAGCATTTTCACCTAGGCCAGTGATCCCCTAACTAGGCTCCTGAAGGATGCTGACATTTTGCAAGAGTAACTGAGGTGCTCCTCCATGAAATTCACCAAAAGGAGGTCTCTGCACTGGCAGAAACAAGACAGAACTTAGGACAAAATTTCTCTTCAGTGAACTTGCTTTAATGCCGGCTGCTTGGCAAGCATAAATCAATGACAAAATGAACACCCACACACACAGCAAGCAAACACTAAGAGGAAAACCTCAGAAACAACCAGCCTGTTTAGATCAGTGGCCGCCCCTCCCCCAACCCAAGGAAATGGGGATGGGGGTTTTATAAGGAATCCATAAAACTCCTCAGAGCATGGGCTATGGAGTCAGACACGTGGGTTAAAATCCTCGGTGTGCCCCTTCCTTACCAGCTCTATAATCTTGAGGCGCTCTCAGCCTCAGTTTCCCCATCTGTGAAACAGGAATTAAAACTTTACATACTTCACAGGGTCACTGAGACTATTAAATGAGATAATGCACGAAAGGATAAAAATGACAAGAGCTAGCATTTCTTAGTCAAAGCCCTGTTCTAGGCCTTTTATCTATAGTATCTCCTTAATCCTCACAACAACCCTCACAGGTAGGTAAGCAGTAGGAGTATATCCTGTTTTACAGATGAGGAAGTAGAGGTACACAGAGGTACACAAAGAAGTATCCTTGCCCAAAGTCAACCAACTGGTAAGTGACTGAGCAGAGAAAGAACCCATTAATATGAGTTACTGCCATAGTTCGTGATGTTCCATAAGAAGCAATGTGGGTTTTATGAACTTTGCCAGAGGAACCTCCCACCAGAGCTTTCGCCCTTGACTCGCCCACCTGCAAACAGTGCAGGCTCTACCTGTGCATCCTGCTTCCAGGGCAGACTTAAGGACCAGAGCCACATCTTACCCCATGAAATCCTACAGGTCACTGCCAGACTCCAAGGCCACAAGGAAGGTATAGCCAGTGGCGGGGGGCGGGGGGGCCATATAACGGCTTCCAAAGGAGCAAGTCTCCAGCCTGACAGATGGCAGGAGAGGTCCTCATGTCAGGTCCCTCATGAACTAGAGAAATGAACCACCACTGGATGACCAAGCGGGCATGTGGCACAGCAAACTGGCTAAGAGTGCACTCCTGGGAGCACCCAAATCCCAGCTCCACACCTTCCTCAGCAATTATTCAACCTCTGTGTACCTCAGTTTCCTCATCTGTACAATGGGCACAAAAATGGTACCCAATGCCTGGGGCTGTTATGAGGAATAATGAGCCATCGTGTGCTTAGAACAATGCTCTCTATGTGGTCATCAGTATGTGTCAGCTGTTATTACTGATCTGATCACTCCAGTTCTAAGAGCTCATGTAAAGGACATAAAGCAAAAGATACAAAGCCTCACAGGTGAGCAAGTTCAGTTTAGTGTTAATGAGAAGAGCACAGCCTAGAAACAACCCAAATGGCCACTGATGGGGACACAGCCAAATGGGCACAGTCACCCAGAATATTCTACAGCATAAGACACACTCTCTTTTTAAGTTAAAATTCCAGTCCATGTACTTCATCTAAATTGCCTGGCTTACCAGGTTAAACAAAAATGGTCATTAAGTAGCTTAGCAGTGGAGAAACTCAACCTGTGGCCAAGCAGCAGGTGTACAAAGCAGAATAAAAATGGCAGGTGCTGGTGGTGGTGACGCTAAAATACACCTCCATGCGGACAAAGACGAGAAGGGACGGAACACCCAGAGACGCAGACAGCTACTGCACTGGGATGGTGAGACCAGGGCTGGTTCTTTTTCTTGCTTTCAAAGTGTTTTCTTTAATTGTTACATCATTTTTTCAGTCACAGTAATAATAATTTTATTTTGAAGCACTCACCATGGTCTGGCAGCTTGCGATCAAATTCTGCATACAATCATGTCTTACTTGGCTCACTGAGTGTAGGAAGACTTTCTCTACAACTTGGTTTAGTTGCCAGGATTTTATAATGGGGAGATTTCACCTCAAACATCCAGATTACTGGCTTGTCTCGAGAAATCAGAAGACCCAGCCTTATCTCTGGAAAGGCAGCCATCGACTCCTAACGGTGGGCGGCTGCCCTTGAGATGGGCTGTGTGTCCCCAGTTTACCGTGGCCTCCACCAAACCCTGACACCTGGCTGACATGAGGCCATGTCATTCTCATAACCAAAGCATCTGTCACTTCTAATAAAAGTTTTTGCTATTTAGCCAAGTGCCCTAATGCCTTTCACACCCAGTTCCATTCACCCACAACTTTTCAAGACTTCACTTCTTGCTGAAAGGGATTTGCATTGGCCAAGGATTATAAGTTTAAACAAATTTCTCTCTGGATTTCTACAGAGCCCACCAGCAGGGCCCCTTCCTAAGTGAGAACTGTACACTAATCGTGTACCAGACAGCCCCCCCAAACAGAAAATTCGCCGCAGGCTCAAACTGAATTTGAGATGAAACCAGGAGCTGCAGGCTAACAGTAAAAATCCAGGCCCACCTGCATGAAATTACAGAGCAGCTGGGGTGGGAATGTAAGATACCGTTTGCACTGCAAAGAAGTCACTGAACCAAATGAATTTATGAACACCACAGGCTCAGTCACTCAGCAAGAAACATGTGAAAGACTTTTAATTAGAAGCTGTGTGGCCCAAAGGTGGTTCATCAAACTTCAGAATTTTAGCAAAACACAGTCGCGTTTGGATGGAATTCTATTAACCTCTTCCCTGAAACTAGATGTCGTATTGTCAATCATCAGTTTCTTCTCAAAAAAACATTATGGGGGGCCAAGTTTTCCAAAATGCTCCCTTACCCTCTTTTAACTTGGGGGTGGGCCCCATGTCAATCTAGCGACTAAGGAATAGCGTGAATTGGAAGTTCGGCACCGTACCATGGAAGGACTGATTTCACTGGGATCCACGTACATCCTGCTGACGTCATAGAGGGAGTTTATATCTCTTTCCTGAAAAAGAAGAGAGAAAAATAAATGGAGCCATCCAAGCTCCCGGGACAGCCCTTCCTTAGAACAAGGATGCTATGCACCTTTGTGGTTTCTTGCTCTCTAGGAGAAGAGCTGAAACCTCATCGTTTACTCACCTTGCGGGTGGAGACAGTAAAAAGCTATTAAGAAGTTCCCCAAAACTTGGAAATTTTACCCCAAAATGAGAGCGGTCCCCATGCGGGCCTACACTGTGCCAGGCACAGTGTAGTGCTCCTACGTAAGAAAAGAACACACACCCTGAGATCCAGTGGTGTGCTGGAGCGAGCTCACCGCTCTTCCCGACCGCCACTCAACGTCACCAGCTTGACGCTGGCCACCGTGGCAGTATTTACACCACAGAAATTGGCAGATGCCACAAACCAGGGCTTTGTTTCACAGAGAGGTGGGTAAACCTCCACCAGCACACACTGAAGATCCCTCCTGCCCTTCCTCTGCCTCTCTCACTGGCCTTTAGCCCCACCAGCCACATTCCCGTCTCGTGCACGCCTGCTCCCCCACCCCCGGAACTGGCCTCTGCACAGCTTCCCGGCCAGTCTGCTCCCTGGGCTCCCTTCTCACCCTCTGCAGGAGGCCTGCTCCCACCTCTGTGGCCCCAGTCTAACGAAGTGCCCCATCCCTTAGCACACCATCCTGTTTTCTCTTCTTCGTTGTAACTCACCCTGCCCGGTGCGTGTGTGTCACCCAGCTCCCTTTTCTAGAGCCCAAATTTCCCAGCGGCTGATGGTGTTCCACCATACTCCCAGTATCTAGAACAGTTCCTGGCACATGGTTGGTGCAGCCAACCATGTGCAACTTTACAGCCAAGAGCACTTGTTCAGTAAGTTAATGACTCTATCTGATAGGAACTGAGACATGGTAATCAGATCGGCTGTCTTGTCTGCTCAGAACCCTCCCAACGGCTCAGAATAAAAGCCCGTGTCTCACAGTGGCCCTACACCACCCAGTTCTATCCTTATTTAGTTCTGCCCCCGCCCTGGCTCACTCACCAGCCACAGCAGCTTCCTTTCTGTGCCTTCAGGCACGCTCTCACCTCAGGACCTTTGCACTGGCTGTTCTTTCTTCTTCCTCATAGCTGCGGGCTCCCTCCTCCACCTCCTGTGTCTGCCCACATGTCTCCTTGTCAGCGAGATCTTCCTGGGCACCCTTGAGAAGTGCAGCCCCTTACCCATCGCTCTATCCACTTATTCACCTGCTCAGTGTGTTTTTCTCCATAGCACTTATCACCCACCAGCTGATACATGCTCTGTATATTTTTTTAAATTTCATTTGTTGTCTGTCTCCCCTACACTAGACTGTAAGAGCCCAAGGGCAGGGTCTTTGTCCACGCTGTTGGACGTAGAGCCGTGTGGGACACACGTAAGTGCTCAGGAAAGGTTTGCTGAATGAACAAACAGATGAATCGTAACCTCAGACAAGATATTCCACCCAATCTCGAGTGAGTCAACCACCTACCATATTGTAGCGCTCCAGGAGCTCGGGGGTCACGGGGTAGCGCAGTTTCATCTTCCGGTAGAGTGCGTGCTTCTCGTAGTAGCTGACCAGCTCCACGAGGCTCTCGAAGTAGGCGGAGGTGCCCAGCACGAAGTGCCGGCCGTCCCGGTTGATGCGACAGTGCTTCACCTTGCCCCTGGCCCTGGGGGGAGACCACATGGTGCTGACATCCTGGCAGCCAGATGGTGGCCATATAAGCCCACCAATTAGAAACAACCTAGTCATCCAACCTAGGGGACCAAATAAATGAAGAGCACACAGCCCTCCCATGGAATACAAGGATGTAGGTCTTTGCAAATCAGATACAGAAGAACCGGTACCTCAGAAGAAACACTTCAGAGTGACTCAACAGCTATAGCTCCTCTGGCCCTTCCCTTCCTCCCCAACTATAGGACTTGACTACAGAACACCCCAGTGTCCAGATCAGGGTCAGAAAACTATGGCCCACAGATTAAATCCACCCCCCTCTCCTGTTTTTGTAAATAAAGTTTTACTGACGCACAGCCATGTTCATCTGTTTATGTACTGCCTGTGGCTGCTTTCACTCTGCAACGGCAGAGCTGAGCAGTTGCAACAGAGACCAACTGGCCTGCAAGGCCTAAAATATTTATCCTTTGATCCTTTATAGAAAACATTAGCCCATCTCTACTCGAGAACTCTGGGACTTGATGCCCAAATCCTTAAATCTTATCTTTAGTGGTCCAACTAGTGCACAAATGGAATTTTTTTTTCCAAAAGGGGAAACAAATCTTTTATTTCCTCACCTATTTGAAACAAGAGGCAGAAAAAAATCCAAAAGAAAATAGAATCCTCAGTCTTACTAACTTTTATCAGCAAGAACAGAAATATCTGTGACAGTAAGTTTGACCCTAACTTTACAGCCAAGAGCACGTGAAAACTGCAACAGAAATAGTTACTATGCTCAAACTACTTCTCTTAAAAATTTTGCACCTTAACAGACATTTTTTACTGTTTTAAAAAATACATCCCGTTAAGCCATTTCTTCCAAAACTCCTATTTTAAAAAAAAAAATGCTAGGAGACTACTTCTTCAGTAGCTTACGTGCAATGATATTTTATTAAATATTTATTTTAAAAAAGAAAAGAAATACTGCTGAGTAAATAAAACAAGTTGCAGTATGCAGCCATAGTATGATCCTATTTGTATTTTTTTTAACGGAACAAAATACCACTAACAGAATGGCGCTATATATTTCCCACAGGTACATACATATGTGTGTAAAAAAAAATTTTTTTTGAGTCTTGATGGAGACGCTAGTTACAAAACTGTGCTTTCTACCAAAACAAAGATTGAGATGGCAAAGACCATAGGGGGCTTTAGCTTTCACTGCAGTATCTTCATTTTTTATAAGGCTAATATACTTACGTAGTGAAAAATTAATTTTAAAACTTTATACAAAAGCTCCGCAGGGCAGGGAGGCTCTGGGGTACCGAGGTTCAGAGCAGGTAACCTCCCTGAGCCTCAGGTAACCTCCCTGAGCCTCAGTTTCATCATGCACAGATCTGGGGATGCACAGCTTCTGTCTCAAGGTAAGTGTCAGGACTGCTGTCTGTTAGGTAACCCAGGGTAAGCCCTTTGCAAGGTGTCTGGCACCCAGAAGAAACTAAAGAAATGGATGGTTGGGAAAATATTCACAGGCAAGCCAAAACTGCCCTGGGAGACAGAACAATCAAAAGGGGAGAACAGGGCTGGAGTATGAGCCTCCCGGAGTGTGTTGCTACGAGCCAGTGGACACTAACGCCTGAGGGCTTAGCTTCGCGATGAAGCCCCTCATCCCATGGAGGGGCGCCTCCCACCACTCACACCCAGAAAACAACCTCGTCTCTTTGCATGCATTTGAAAGCAGACACTTCCCTCCTGTGGAAATCCATACAGAAGGTTAGTATATGTTCCCAGGGCCTAGAACGGCGCCTGGTACAGAAGAAGTACCCCCACAGATATATGGGGGGAGGGAGGAAGGAAGAAGGGGAGTCCCTTGTAAGTCCTGTGATGACACCTCTCATCCCCACCAGGCCACTGGCCTCATGAGAGCAAGGGCTGGGCTGTTTTTATCGCTCCTGAATTTCTAGACCTGACCCAGAGCAGGGGCTTATCAAACATCTATTGATTTCTAAAAAAGAAAACCTCCAGCTCTCAGGGTGCCTCCAATCTCATGGGGAGGACAGATGTGCAAGCAGAACACGGTGGATGTATATAAGCTGAGTATCAATCTGGGAGCCCGCCGCTTCATCCATGCATTTCCAGTGACCCCAACCTCATCGCCAGCTTGAAGGTGCCCAATCAGAATCAAGTTACCGGGCTCAAGCAGGGGCCAGTGGGAGTACCTCACAAGACTCATCCTCTCTGTGGACGCTGTCCTGGCACCAAGGTCAAGTGAGAACAGAGCCAATGGAGCATAACACCGAGATGCTCAGAGCTAGTCTCCTGAGGGTCACAGACGAGGCTTGTATCCGAGTGTGTTGGAGGCCAGTATCACCTCTTGGGCATCTCAGCCTGTAGCCACTAAATCCCCACCTTTTTTCTTTCAGCCACAGAGTTTGGTTTCTGTCCCTTGCACCCAGAAGCACCCCGACTGACGACAGACTATAGCACAATGTGACCCCCAACATCCAGCCCAGTGCCTGGTACAGCACAGATTCAATTAAACACATTCAACTCCCATCCAGGGGTAGCAGGCACCGTAAAGAGTTGTGGGGAAAAGAGCAAAGAGACCCCTCTGTTGGCGGCACAAAGCACAAAAGAGCCACGCTGGATGGAGCTGGCACACAGTAGGTCCTCAATAAACAGCAGTGATAATGACCATCACCACCCCCAAGAAGGCAGCTCGGGGCTAATGGGGGGATGGGGGGCAGACTGGAACAGTAGCCAAGGGGGATGGGTGAGGGCAACAGGAAGGGGAGGACAGGAGCAGGCTGGCGCACCAGGGCCCCGACTGTGCAGCCGGTAACCACCTTCACCACGGGGAACCGTGGGCCCAGAGCTTCCAACTCCTTCCATTTTTCATAAGAAGCAATCTGAATTTCCAGGTAAAACTTCTCCGTTTTTAACATCACCGTGCAGGCTGAGCAAAACACCCAGAGGCCCAATTTGGCCCACAAGCCTCTTGCTTAGACCTCACAGTAAAGCACGCAGGCTCTGGAGGAGGACAGGCCTGAGTCTGAAACCCTGACTCAGCCTAGGGTGAGGCTGTGTGGCTTTAGACAGGTCAATTAACCTCTCTGCGCCTCCATTTCCTTACTTGTAATAACTGGATCTACCCCTCATGGGCTACAGTGATGGCCTCGAACAGGTGAGGCCTTGAAGGCGGCCCAGTGTCCCAAACATCAGTTAGGAACTCAATATATGGTAGCCAGCATTCTATTACCATCATCAAGAATACACAGGGAAACCCTGAAAATGGGGAGACGGAGGGAAAGTATGACGAACTGGGTCTGAACCTCCCTCACATTGCTTTTGGTAGAAATTGGAGGAATTGGGCATCTTGAGGTAGAATTAACGAAGAGAACCACAGTCCTAGAAATGGTTGGTCCATACAACCACTGGCAGTGGGGTGTCAACTGTGGATGGGAGGAAACAACATCTACAACATCACCCATCTGGGTTGCCAGGGCTGCCTGGGTTCGAATTCCAGCTCCACCACTCACAGACTGCATGTTTCAAGCAGGTTATTTAATCTCCCTGTGCCTCAGTTTCCTCCTCTGAAAAGTAGGGATCACGGTCATGCTGATCCCACAGTCGTTGGAAGATGAGATGAATTAATATAAAACACAGTGCTCCTGAGAATACAGACCAGCGCCCAGCACACTGAAAGCACACGTCAGTATAGTCTGCTCTCGCTCTTTACTATCGCCATCGTCGTGGTTGGCAGACACCCTGGGCGGAGGACACAGAGCTCAGCCTCCACCTGCAGTTCCCCCTTTGTTCTCCACACCTGCCCTTCCCAAGCCGTCTCTGCAGAGCACACAGTGGGCTCCAGCCCGTGCACCTACCTGAAGGTGATGGCGTAGGAGTCAGAACCTTCCCGCTTCCGGATCAGGAAGGCCCCATCCCGGGGAACCCTCATCAGCATGTCCTCCGCTTCTCCACGGCTCAGCCCGTCATAGTACCACCTGCAGCACAGGGCCGGGAAAATGGCCAAGGGAGAGGCCGCTGAGACCGGCAGCAGAGGAGGAAACGGTGGGTTCCCGGGATGCCTGAGACACGGCCCTGGAACCCACCACGGAAATTACACAGTGGGCCTCCGCTTCCGAAATCACCTCTGAAGACAGAAGTTTTTAAAAAGATCACCCAGACACAGTTTGGGTGAAGCGTTCATGCAGTGGGTCTGCTTGGAGCATAAGCGAATAAATCAACTTACATCTTCACCCACCCCGACCCCCCCCACCCCCGACCCAAGCATCAGAGGGTGGCACAGTCACCACAGTGTCTCAGAACAGCAGAGGCAGAAAAGATAGGGAATAGGGTTTTTAGGTTGTTTTTAAAGATGTGAAATAGCAAATTTTACGGCAATCCATCTGAATATGGACAAGAAAAGTAAAAAATAAAGGTGTCATAGCTACATGGCTTCCTGTGAAATGTGCATTTGAGCAGCCTTCTGCTTAAAAATTACTCTTTGCTTTTCACAACTAGTCAACCCTTTGCAAGGCCTAACTGATACTCACTTGACAATTATTTTTTCGCTTTCAGACCAAAAGGAACGAGCTTGGACAGAAAACAGTAACACCAGGCCAAAATTATCTCTGAAAATCAACGCTCAAGACCTCAGGACAAGGAAGATAAAGGAGAAGAAAGGAAAGGAGAGGAAGAGGGAGAGGAGAGAGAAACAGGCCATAGGTAACTGGACAGCGGCCACCCTGGGGAACTGCAAGAGACCCCGGTGGGCCCGGGTGAGGCGCCCCGTGGGAATCTGGGCCCCAGCACACCCTCCAGGCTGGTGTTTCTGATCCGTGAACGCAGTCGCGCCCCCAGAGCACAGGGCACACGTACGGCTTCGACTCGTGAGGGCTGGGGTTGGGAACTGGGTCGGTGAGCCGGAGCTCGAACTCGGCACAGCGCAGGTGCGTCTCGCTGTAGTGCTGGATGAGGGCATAGATGCTGGTGAACATGAGGTTGTCAGTCAGGTAATACTTCAGGGTCCCGCCCTCCATGGTGGAGCGGATCCGGCAGTGCTGGACGCGGCCCGACCGCCTGCCGGGAGAGGGACCACGTCAGAGCCCAGGCCCGGCCGGCTGGCCCTTCCCGCAGCCGGTACGGCAGAGAGCACAGGGTGGGCCACAGCTGCAGCCGGGGCCCCAGGAGTGGACGCTACATGCGGCCACACAAGCCTCCGTCTGCTCTTAGCACCGGCCCAGCGCTTTCACACAAGTTGATCCTTGGGGCTGGATTCCAGACCATTCTACCTACTTCCTCTACCCGCCGTCCCCTTTTACCTACGTAACTGTTCCTCTGGAGCCAGACAGCCTAGGTTCCAATCCTGACTCTGCCACTGAGGAGCTAAGTGACCGTGAACAAGTGACCTGTCCTCCCTGAGTCTCCCTATTATTACCCTAGTGGTCCAACAAGGACAATGATAGTATCCTCCTCACAGAGATGTCCTGAGGATGAAACGAGATCACACACAGCATGGGCTCGGAACGCTGCCTGGTACCTGGTAAGCATCTTACAGGCGTTAGCTGTCGCGATTATTTGTATGTTGTTAATATTAGAACTTTTATCCTTCAGGTCTCAATTTAAACACCACTTCTTTCAGGAAGTCTTCCTGGATTATTCTCCCAACATCACACTAGACCCCTCTCTTACAGACTTTCATAACGTCTTGCGCTTTTCCCACTGCGCATGTCACAACGAGAATTATGTATCATTTGCCTGATTCCTTTTCCACTGTTCATCTCCCTCCTGAAACTCTAATCTCCATCAGGACAAGGACCCTGTCTGTCTGTCACTGCTAAGTCACTGTGCCTAGCACAGACCAAGTACCCAATAAATAAATATCTTTTGATGAATTCATGCACAGATGACTGAGTCAATGATGAGTCAATACAGCCTCACCCACAGTTCCATAAGGCCACTTGACAATTTTAAATACTGCACTGAAATATCGCTAATCTTGTTGACTAAGTTTGGGGGCCCTCACCCAAGTCTTGCCCCACACAGCTCACTAAATAAAGTCTGGGTTTCCAGCCCAGCCCCACCCAAGCCTGGCCTAAGCTGCCACCACTTGCCTCACGGCACCCCACCCCACCAGCTGCGAGGAGAAGGCGCGTGCCCCGGGGAAGACGGCCGTTACCAGAAGGACAGGGTGTAGTCATTGGGGTACGTCTCGCTCTCCCGCACCAAGAAGGTCCCATCCTTGCCCCCCGTCTCGGCGCAGTATTCCTGCAGCAGCTTCTCGGCGCTTGTCCTCTTCTCCACCTTCTTGTGGAACCACTTCTCCCCGAAATGCAGCTCCGTGGGGGCTATATCCTGGGCCGCAAAGAGAGGAGGGGTTTCTGAAAACCCGGACCAGACCCCCAGTATCATCAGGCTAGTCCCTCGGTGTATGCTGATTCCTGAATAACAGACTGGACTGGGTAACAGACCAAAAACGGCCTCAGCTCACTTTTACCCCAAGAGGTCTGGGAAGCCAGCCTCCACTGCCCTCCCCACCCTCCAGCCACCTACTCCTGACACCTCCCCATTTGTGGTGGCCTCCTGGAGTTCTGAGTCCCGGGATAAGGGGTCCCCAGTACAGCCCTCAACTCTACTGTACGGGAAGCCTGAGAGCCATAATACCGTGGGGGCTGCACTCAAGGGACAGTACCAAGGATGACCAGCAGCCCCGGGGGGGAGGGCAGCAGAGCCAGGAACAGGCTAGTGGGTAAGGCTGGACAGAACATCCAAATGTCCCCATCCTCCCCAGGGAGCACAGGCCAAGCACGCCTTTCAGAGAGCAGGAAAGACACCTGAACCTCACTGGCTAAGCACATGGGCCAGCCAGCCAATCCGAGAAGAGCCAGGCAAGCCTTGGTACCCGAAGAGGCAGCTCCTTGGACTGAGCATGTCCAGGCCTGCCGGCCACCGGGTGAGAGCAGCATTACAGGAGGTGTCCACCTACCGGGGGCTGTTCATCTTCCATAGTCTGTTCAATGTCATCGCTGAAGGACAGCTTAGCATCAGCAATGGCACAGTAGTGCCGAGTCCATTTCTACAAAGTGAAACCAGCGTTAGGGCTTCCCCAAAGTCTCTGCTCCATCAACTCTGAGGCCCAAGGCCCCTGCCTGGCATCACCCCAGCATCCACTGGGGACTCGCCTTTCCCACTCTTGGAGCCATTTATGGTGGTTTCACAGAATTCGATCCCCTGTGAGACATTTCTTTTAAAACATCTATTTATTCTGGGGTTCTTCTGGCATTTTCAGGGCTTCTTTATTCAGTGTGTCTAAGGGTAGACACAACGTAGTATTGTATTCCTTTAATCTGAAGGCTTTTACGAATGATGGGATTGTTTTCTGTGTGTGTGTGTCCTCACGACTGCCTTTTTCTATTTCACCCATTTTTTTAAGACTTTCAGGATTTCTCAGCCAGCCTGTC